>NW_027271715.1:1035000-1327127 GCF_040938485.1 Diadema antillarum
CCCATCATGCCTCACTGTCCCTTGATTC
Organism: Diadema antillarum; assembly: GCF_040938485.1. Lineage (NCBI taxonomy): Eukaryota > Metazoa > Echinodermata > Echinoidea > Diadematoida > Diadematidae > Diadema > Diadema antillarum. The sequence goes on from NW_027271715.1 coordinate 1,035,029, forward strand.
CATTGCAGTACTTCAAGTGGTGACAGCTACCAGCGGTCAACAAACACACCCCCCAGGGTCAGTCCATCGTCCTTCCTGGCCAAGTTAGGTCTCATGGACGGTGACTCCAGGATTGTGGAGGTAAGTGGGATTCTCCCCCCCCCCCATATGAAAGGCAATAAATACAATTTGTCTCCCCTTTTTAAGTTGTCTAGTGTTGGAACCAATTCTCATGCCAAATTCTATTGCCAAATATTGTGTTGGTGGTTACTACTTTTTGTTTAAGTCTTCCTATAGGCTGAATATAATATAGCTTCTTCTGTGTACCCTTTTTAACTGTTCCTGTGAGTCAATTAAATTGATTTCATTTATATCTTAATGATATAGACCGATTCAAGCGACTGTTAATGGAAGTGCGCCCTCTTAAGGCGACGCCATAACTGGGGGCCAAACTGGCCGGGTCGGCAAGCGCCCTGCGTGCGTGGCAAGGGTGCCAGCGGCAGCCAGTGCTTTTACCACCCGGCGCCAGCCGGCCAGCTAGATATCTCTGGCGCTGGCAGCGATCGACGCATCTGGCTTTGTGACAACTAGAGTCTACATTTTTTTTTCGCTAGCTAATTAAAAATAAATAAAATTAAACAACTTATACCGACTATGAGCGAATGGGTAGATGACATACGGCTGTAGCCAAAACTTGAATTTCAAGGTAATATCGGTACGATCCGTGAATGTTTGTAGACTCTATTTCTTTGGCGATGACTTGGGTACTGGCGTGCAAGCCCCGTATATTCACATTTGTGTAAGAGAATAAAAACCGCTTGGGAGAATTATTGCTAGGCGCAGGCAGACGTCTTGCTGATAAGCCTAGGCTGCTGACAAGTCAACTGATATAATTAAATACAAATAATGAATAAGAATCTTGAGCTAGATATGGCGCAATAAATTGCAAACTATCAGTTAACTCAACCTTTTTAGGGCAGGCTTTTGCCTTTACTCGGGAGTGTCGGGCCAGCAGGGTAGAATCTGTCTAATGTTAGATCTTGTCTAGAAATTTAGGCAAGAGTCCAGACTAGATCTAGACCTATCTTCTAGAACCCTACATCCTATATCATTTTCGGTTGTCGATAACTTTAGGCAAGCCTAACTAAGTAAACCAAACGGAATATAAATCTAGGCGTTTCTATGCCGTATATGCCTAAACTTAAGTTACGACTACGTCGCCTGATGTCTACAACCAAAACTATACTGTTTTAGGTCTAAGTAACCTTGCATAACATCACGCTAACGCCTAATATTATAATCTACAAAAGTGATTTTTAAATCATACTTTCTTGGTATGATTATGAAACAGATGTTTGCCACCATCCATGGTTTAATATTTATAAGTATCACTTTATCAAAAGTCAAATTCAGAGTTCCAGGCCAAAATTGAATAGGCCTATGGTCATTTCAGTGCTGAACATTGAAGAAGTGAAAATAGGCCTAATATAAGAATTTAACGCATCTTGAAACATTTATTTAGCTGTAGTGTAGGCTGTAAAATGTTTGTCATAATAATAAAGTCTAGCCAGGAAGTGTATTCTAACTTTGGCAAGTAGGACACCAAGGATTAAAAAAAAAATCAGTGAATTATCAAATTCTTTGATCTAAACTTGTCTTCTAAGATGAACAACATATTTTACGAATATACAGTGATTACCTAATTAAATAGAGAATCTAGTAGACATAGTTTGTTTCGAAATTTGTGCGTTTTTATACCGCTGTATTTCACTTAATTGTCTTTAATTTTGCCTTAATTTATCATGCGTCAGCGGTGTCTGAATTTCACACACTGCCGTGCAGCTTCCATTTCCATTTTTCTTCTGTTATTTATGCACCCAACAACTGCACAATGTGTTTTCCTGATCCCTCCTTTAAAGCTTTCAAAGTAGATCAATATGTCTGAATCACTCAATTTGTCCAAAAGAAAGGCATTAAAAGCCGCTGAATGACTTTTCCACAGTGAGTAAACAATCACAATATTAGCGCTGCGCCGGCGGTCGCCGGCCGCGGCGCAGCGGCCGCGCCCGGCTAACTATGCGCAATGGGTACGCTAGGCTGCTGAGCTGCAAGTGCAACTCGCTGGGTAGCTAGCTCGCTGGAAGCCCCCGTTGGCCCCCAGTTATGGCGACCGTTATAGCGCCGCTAGCGGCGGTAGGTGAATAGGTCATCGAGATTGAATCGGTCTATAGCGGCAGCAGCTGGAAAGGCAGGCAAAGATTAGCTTTGTGTGTTGTTTAGCTCATGAGAAAGGCATCATAAAAAGTGAATATTACGGTTATTACGATCTTTACTTTGCATTAAAAAAATAAGCTAAGAGTTTCAAGCATAGTACAAATCAAAACAAACAAACAACAAGTAGGCTCAGTTATTCTATGAGTGATACAGCTTTATATTCCTGTAATTTTTGTCTTTTGTACTGTCTTTTCCTCTCCCTTCTTTTAACCCTCGCCTTTCCCGTCTTCTTCGCTTTTTCTCATTTTCTGCTCTCTTCCGTCCCTTCCACTCTTATCTTTTTCCCTCGTTCGCTTTAATATACTCTTCTCTTTAATTGACTTTCTCTCACCTATCTCTCCTTTTTGTTAGTATATACACTCTATCTTCCATTTTGTATGCATGCTATCATATCTCACATGTATTCATATTTCAATGTATCTTGTTGTCATGGCAACCAGTACTGGGTGGAGCTGATCAAGCGACAGCAGATTGATGAGATCCTGCAGAAACAAGGGTGCAGCACCATGCCGAACCCTAGCATACGACTGGACCACAGGATGTGCAGCCGCTATCAGATTTGACGATGACGATGGCGAGCTTCACATGGCTGACCATCATATCAACTTAACATGCTTACTTAGAGACCATTGTACCTTACTCTTGTGTTTACATGCCAATCGTCATAGCAATCATACCGCAAACTCGCGGACCATCCACCAAACATGATGCTGGGGAGTTTGTAACAATGGTGGGAGTTAAGCCACTTTTCAAGAGTATTGTGGGAGACACTCGTACAAGAGGTCCAACACATCACCAAAATGTATCTATTAGGGCATTTGGTTTGTCAGATTTGATTTATTTGTGGAGGCAGGAACCAGGAAATTGTGTCATAATTTCCTCATCATTCCACTGTGATGAACCAAAAATGAAAAATATTTTATAACCAAAGGGAAATCAGACTAATTTTGATATGTATTTCATAGATACACAGGACAAGTTCCTGACCATCCATTACGTAATCACAAATCTCTACCAAACTGCATGCACCATTTTCCCCACACATCCTTTGACATCACTGCTGACTCCCAGCTCTTCTCCTCCTCCGCCTCCTCCTCTATGTCATCATAATCATCATCATCACCACCATCATCACCATCATCACCATCATCATCACCATCATAACCATCACCATCATCACCATCATCACAATCACCATGATCATCATCACAATCACCATAATCATCATCACCATCATCATCACCATCATCATTATCATTATCATCACCATGTAAAGATAGTTATAGCAAATTTTTTAATGATAAAGTTTCCAAACCCAATTCCTCATGTTCCTTGCAGTTTGGGAACAAATCCAAGATAATTGTACCACCCATTTAATAATTTCACTCCCACTCTGATCCTCTTTCTTTGCATGTCCTAGAGCAAAGCTTCCATCTTCCCTTCTCAATAAGAAGACTTGTTTTAGAGATAATATAAAGCTTTGGTACCTCAAAAGTTTCCCTGAATTTTTGTGTTTCAGGTTAAATTACCTTTCATATAACTGACACTGTGAGACTTACTCGCCCCAAAGTGCTCTCATGTCTTAGTAATCATGCAATTAACTGGGACCAGCAGCCCCATACGCATAGCGTAATGGGGCTTCGCATTGTAGCATTCAGGATTATGACAGATTTAGTATCGCGGGTAAATATCAACTTAAAATCCAAAAATTTCTTCAATTTGAAGACTTACCAATTCAATTAAAGTATTTAAAACAGGCTTCGGGCAACGTTTGGTTCTGTCAATAGTCCCTTTCTGTTCGAATTGATGACTAAATGTGACTCGGTCGAGAGGACCTTGGGAGAGCTACATACACTGAATACTACGGCCAGCACATGAGCACACAAACATCTTATACGTTCAGGGATTTGAAATTTGTGCGCATGTGATGTGTGCGCATGCGCTGGCCATAGTATTCAGTGTATGTAGCTCTCCCAAGGTCCTCTCGACCGAGTCACATTCAGTCATCAATTCGAACAGAAAGGGACTATTGACAGAACCAAACGCTGCCCGAAGCCTGTTTTCAATATTTCAACTTAATTGGTAAGTCTTCAAATTGAAGAAATTTTTGGATTTTAGGTTGATATTTACCTGCGATACTACACCTGTCATGATCCTGAATGCTACAATGCGAAGCTCCATTACGCTATGCGTATGGGGCTGCTGGTCGCAGTGAGCTATGCGTATACGTGTTTTGTATGGGGCTGCACGCTGCTGGTCGCAGTTACATGGTTTCGTACAATACGTGTACTACCTCGCCGTCGTACAGCGGCGGCTCTGGTACGAAACCATTATTGCATGATTACTAAGACATGAGAGCACTTTGGGGCGAGTAAGTCTCACAGTGTTAGTTATATGAAAGGTACTTTAACCTGAAACACAAACTATGACAAGGAAATTCAGGGAAACTTTTGAGGTACCAAAACTTTATATTATCTTTAAAGAAATGTAAACTAGGTCATAATTTGATATTTAACACAAAAACAAAAAGTACAACCTTAATTGTCACAAAAACCTGACCATAAATCCCTATCATAAGAGGAGGCAAGTAATGGACTATAAAATTGTGATAGATCAGATGCCTTGATTTCATTTAATACCGGTATTTGCATTCACATTTCATTTCTCCTCCAGTTGTAGTTTGGATTTCATCAGTTTCCTAACACCATATGCCATGGCATTGCAACTTACTTTCTGTCCAAAATTTTTGGTCAGCTTCATCAAGGCAAAGATGTGTACAAAATCTTTTAGTTTGGCACAATGTCCAATGTGCCCATGTTAAAGACATTTCTGGGTCGGGCTTTTATCCAGTGACCTGGACTCATTTCATTTAAGGCTGTGCAGTTATTATATGGAATCAGAAACTAGTTTTAACATACATGTATTTCCGGTCATTTAACATCTTCCAAGGCAAAAAGAAATGTTATAATATGGAACAGGATGTAATATTCATGATTGTTAACTACTATGGCCATTATTATGATATATGTTTGTATTCAACATTAATAACTACCAGTAACCTGGTTGCTTATCATTATACACTATGTCAGATTTTATTATGGTATATGCAGAAGCAGTTACACAGTGTGAAGTCTACCAGTTGTTTTTTATAGATTGATATCATGTTACAGTTGAGGGCATTTTTCACAGTATTTACTTCTGGGCAGAATTGGTCTTTGTACGGAAATCAAATCTCTCCATGAAAAGAGAGCCAGAGATATCCACACAGTGACTGGCATAGGTCAGCTGTGCAGAATGACACCAGAGAATGAGTGTAGGGATGTCGCGAGGGGGTCAAGATTCAATTCAATTCAATTCAATTCAATGTATTTCACATCTCTTAGAAATGCACAAACATAGACATATATATACAAACAGAACATAACACAGAAATATACATTGTACACAAAACAATCTCAAAACACAAATAGTATGAGGACTGTTGCCATAAAGTAAAGAAAATAGTAAAACAGTACAAAAAATGCAGCAGATGTGAGGGAAAGACAAAGGCCCTTGGCCTATCAAAGGTCCTTCTTTTATTCCCATCTTGAGGATTACACTGGTATATGGGATGTGTGAAATGGTTATCAATTATCCTCGTAGCCCATGTCATAAGGCTGCGTTGGTCAACTTTCCCACGTTTGAAAGGTGTTTCAATTTTTACTATCAAAATATATTTGCAAACGCCTTTCATATTGCGTTTCTCGAGTTGCTGCACATATTGATTCTGTCGTGAAGTCAATTGACAGTTTGACCCAAGGAGGGGAGGTGTTTAGTTTGCAGTGGTTGGCGTGGGCAGGTTCGAACTATAAATGCGTTTTAAAATAACTTTGCATCTATCAACTCTACAGAAACTTTTTCAACATTTCTAACCCCATAATCGAAACAGCTTTGCGTTAATCATCTGCCCAAAACTCCCTAAAAGTTGTTTAGAAACCTTAATTCTGCACCAGAAGTGAGTTGATAGATGTACCCAAAGAGGGGTTGGCAATGATTTAAAGTTGCTGTATTAAAGTGCAGTTGCCATGGTAATAGATCGGACACTTGTATCTGATTGGTTGCTGCCAGTGACGCTGCTATTGCTGTAACATACAATTGTTGCAAAGAGCACTATGAAATGGTGTTCTGGTTCATCATGTTTAACATTATTCTGATAAGTAACCACAAGATACACAGGTAATCCATTTTTCTAGTCTCGGAAGAAGCAATATTATGCCATAATTACAACGTACAGGAGACTTAACTACCAAGAAGAGAGTGTAGATTTTGGAATATTGATGTTGTGTGATGCTATACCAAGTTTTTTATAAATATGGCAAAACTTGACTTTACTATTAATACTACATATAATAAGATTGTTGATGATATTTGGTGAGTGTAAACACAAGTGGAATATTTAACATGTGCATTTTCAATGACAACTCAGGTTCCATTAATTGTGAGGATCATTGTAAAAGTCTTGGTTAATACAGAAAAAAAAAATGTTTGTCTTTCAGTATCACCTCTGAAGTAACATTCATTGATGGTTGTATTTCTTGTCCTACATAAGCCCGAATTCATGAAGGTGGCACAATTTTTGTCCATGGTTTAAACCATGGACAAAGACTGTAATTTCGTATGGGGCGCCAAGTGTCGCAAGGCCTATTTCCTTACGAAATCAGTCATTTCATGTCGTCCACGAAATGATCATTTCCGACAAAATGTTTATATTTCGTAATGAAATGAACATTTTGTCAACGAAATGACTGATTTTGTAAGGAAATAGGTCATGCGACACTTGGCGCCCCATACAAAACTACAGTCTTTGTCCATGGTTTAAACCATGGACAAAGATTGTACCACCTTCGTGAATTCGGGCCATTGTGTTTGTGTAAATGATATGTCCCAATGTATCTGAACGTAAGTTTGACTGAGTGTAAACTAGTCAGGTCAGTGGAAGGGGCAAAGCTTGTTCACACGAGGCAGCTTTCTCAGGAGAGCATATCCAGTGTAGAAAATAAAGGCATGAAGTATTACAGTGTGTGTACTTCCTTATAGTTAGGGCTGCTTCATAAACATTGCAGTATTTTACAAAATGATGGGATTGTGGTTAATGATATTGGTAACAAGTGTTTTTAAGCACTTCAGCAGATTAGAGCTGTTGTGTGCTCTAGTGCAACTGAATTATTACTAGTAAACATTTACAATCACAGTGAATAAATTAAAAAAGATAAAATCAAAAGCTGAACATAATGAAAATCAAAACTCAAATTCAAAATAAAAAATCACAGCTTAATAAAGGGATTTTAGACTTGAAGGCAAGTCAAAAGACAAAAAAAAAATAATTTTATGAATTTGGAGAAAATTAATGAAACAGACTTAGTCATTTCCTTGAAAAGGACTTGTCTTAATTGATGGTTATATTTTGAAAGCAATGATTGTTATAACTGTGATTCAATAAGCAGAATTTCTGCATAATTATGGCCAGTGTGAAGTCATACTTCATACTGTAAATCAGGAAACTTAATGTCAGGGTATGAAACAATGTATGCAATGCAAAAGTAATGTATACTTTTTGTTCTTTTTTAGGGCAGATCTGTTATGGTTGGGTCATGTAATTAGCAGAAAGTTATCATGTCAGCATTGAATTCCCATCATTTCCATCGGGGACATTCTTCAGTGTTCTCTATTAGATTCTACCAGTCACACGGCTGCCTCAAGAGGGGAAGGCAAATACTGTATGTAGTAGCATACATCACCGGCTGCGGTATCTTAACCTTGGAACAATACCCACACAAATGGACTGTTTTGCAGCCCTTCATATGGCCAGGTTTGCATTCTAACGATCTCAACATACTGCAGACTCACTTTGTTCGATAGATTTTATAGATTTGTGACCATCAAAGTGTACCTGTGTTTCTTTAATGTGCAGCATCCCACCCACCCTGCTCATTTCTTTCTGCTGCTGTAAATGTACTTGAGAGTTGTGTGATATTCCAATCCGTACAGTTTATACCATTTTGTACATTGTACTGTATTTACACAATGTATCTGATTTGTCTGTGTATCCTCCACATTGTATCTTTCCACAGCAGAAAAATCAAATTTATTCTACTTGGTGGTCAAGTTTATGACACGCATGTATGGCAAGGTTTCTACTTATCTTTGACGTCTTTGATGTCGAAAAAGTAATGAGTGGTTATTTGTCGCACGTCTCTCTGGCTAACTTTGAGTTTTGCGTGAATTCCTCGAGTACTGTGGAATGTCTTTGGATGCAATTTGCTTTGAGATGCGTTCCATGTCGTCATGCAATTCTGTAGCACATCTAAGTGCACAAGTTCTGTGATTTCTTTTCTTAACATGTATTTCTAGTGAATGTACTTATTTTTGTATCAAATGTCTTCTGAAAAACTTACACTGAGTTGGTATATGTAGACATTCTCCATGTTGAAACTGTGTTGAGAGAATTTTTGTGACTTATCGCCATTGAAAGGATTATTATTGTATTATCAGTGCAATTAAAGACCGATGCATCAAAGACAGCGTTCGTATGAAATCATCTTGTCAACTCTCTCCTGCATGAACTCTGACACAACAGAAAGTGCAATTTGGAAGAAGGATATCATTCTTTTTTTAACCCTATTCTAACTGGGCTATTTGAGACCCAAGTTTTTACTGAAGGGGGTCAATGTGACCCCCCCCCCCCCCCTTCAGATCTCGACCCTTAATGGCGCAATCGCTACAAAATGTTGTCCTAACATAGTGCCACATGTCAACTACAAGATGATGTGTTACCCTGCACCACAAAACCAACAAAAAGTCACCAGACATGGATTTTTAGTTAAGGGCAGATTCTTAACGAGCAGACTCTAAGTTTTAAAATGATACATAACTCAATTCAAATGGCCTCCCCTAACCTATCTAAATACTAGAAAGAAAGCACACACTCTGGAAAAGTTTGAACTAAGAAAAGAGGCTTCTGAAGTACAGGGTCTATTCAAGCACTAAATCTGTACCAAGCTGTGCTAGCTGTGTGATCAAAGGGACAAAACACAGGATGTAAACCACTGGAGCAATAACAATGAAGGGATTATCAGATTAAGCTGAAATTAAGCATGTTCTATTAGCACATTCTGTCCGTGATTAATGCCAACTTTCAAAGCAGTTGTGTTATCCTTTCAAAAGTTATTAGACCTTAACCCGTTGAGGACGGTTTGATTTTGCTACAACACACATTTCCCATAGACACCTGCCCGAGTATACTCGGGACTCGTCCTCAACTGGTTAAAGTGAGGAGTGTGTAAAGGATTTCAAGAAATGAAAAGGGGACTCTTAAGACATACCCGATCATTCTATTCTCCCCCATAAAAGGGTTGTAGAAAAACTGCTGAAAACACACTTTCCCATCAATGCTATGATCCCACACTAACGACTAATGTAGAAGAAGGATAGTTCTTGCAGAAAATATGAAAAACCCAATAATGACTCGGTTGACCCATTTCACCTTTTTTGAGTCCTCGCGTAAAATCAGGGGGTGCGACTTTTTGTTCATTTTGTGATGCACGGTCACATATAGTTATACAAGAGAAAAATATTGATTTTCTATTTTTAATTGATTATGCAATCATATTTTTGCCTGTAACTCTACTAAAAAGGCTGAAGGATTGCCAATTTTCTGTGTCAGAATTTCTCAAGACACATCAAACAATTTTCTTGCCAAAAAATGGCACAATCAATATAAATTTTCTTTATTTTTTCATCGTTTTGTTAATTTCCTACGTATTTTACTGTTTTTTCAACCTTTTGTTTTCTACTTTTGTTTTGCCAAAATTTGTTGCAGAGTACCTTTTTCAAGCTTATCTACATTAGAATCAATTAATTTCAATGATCAAAAGTTGAAATAATCTAATCTATATCAATTTAACAACAAAACAATTTGCACTGGATTTGCACACAATATCACAAATTTGAGCATTTTTTGTTTTGTTTTGTTTTGCTGACATGCATATGCAAAACACAAGATGCAGGAGTCTTCAATGAAAAAAGGTCATGAAATGGCGTGGCAAAATCTTTGCATGTTGCGGAATCATAGCGCGAAATGTCAAGGGGGGTCAATTTGACCCCCCCCCCCCCCCCAAGTTAACAAAGGGTTAAACTACTGTAAAAGTAAACATTTTCATTACCTCAGTAAGCTGGCTGTAGGTAGGATGCAATAGATTAACAAGTGAAGGAATCAGACCCCAAGGTCAGAATTAAGGATGCTGGAAGGGGGGTGGGGGAGGCTCTCTTTCTGGTTTTACAAGGACACTTGTCACATGTGACTGATTTATCGCTGGCAACAATCCGCTTTACACTGTGGCACTTTTGAAGTAGAAGCACACAACTGGAATCTTTTCAACATACGCATAACAAAGATTTCAAATGAGAAAAGCAGAGCTGTTATAAATGTTCCAATAATATTTATTCCAGATTAAATGTAAAAAAAAAAATACAATGTACAAATATGGAATAATGCACTTAAATGATATCTAAACAAAACTTATGCACAACAAAAAAAGGAAGTAAAATTTCGAAATTAGAAGCAGCACGAGGTAGCTTTAACGAAATAATGTAAGTGCACAATATTGTAACAAGTGAAGGACTGCAAAAATAATGAGACAACCACTAGCCCACATTTATACAATCTTTTTAAAGTACACGTGTAAATGTGCTTCATGTCTCATGCATGATTACCTGTGACAAAACATAATACCAAGGAGGTTTAGAGAATGGAGTCACAACCGTCTTCTTTCCTTTGCTAGATGTTCAATGCTGCCGCTCAAAAATATTTAAAGCATGTGCCAAACAGGATCTGCTGCGCAGATACGACGACAATTGACTCATGTCTCATTGCATAATCACCAGCCACTTTCAAAGGAAGATATGTCTTTGTGATGGTAATCACTTTTCGCTATCCCTTCTTATAAAAGGTAGGTGGTACAGACAAGAGGATGCGCGAATAGAAATTGCGCAAAAAATGCTGAAATAGAGATGAAAATTACTCAACAGGGCATACCCGGGCACTAATCTGATATATCTATCAATAAAGAATTATACTTGAAGATTATTCCATATTAGTTTTATTTGTGGAAATTAAGTGGAAAAGTGATAAAACCAGCTTTCCAGGATGGTACAGGTTTAAACATTTTCACATGATACGGCTCTGATTTACACTTTCGCACACATTTCTGGACATGGTTGACTTCTTTTGTTGTACATGCTTTATCATTACGTGAAATTTCATTTCATTTAACAAATGAATAAGCAAAATATGGCCAACATTATGTTAACATTCAAAGTGAATCTTCAGATTGCTCAGCAAGACAGCGGCATCGAACATCGATCATCAAAGGCACAAATGCACCTGTGAAATTCTTTTGTACATCAATAGAAATCTGACAACTGTTTGAATAATTACTGCCAGTTGGAACTCCAACTCTTAAACCTCCTTGGTAATACAAATACCACTTAAGACATGTCCTGTACAATTTACACCTCAACAACTAAGACAGAGTATGAGAGCATGGGAGAAATAGAGTTCAATTTTCTTTTAGCTACACATTTTGCACATTGCTCTCATGACAAAGTCTGCGAAAAAGCCAGTAAGGTATTTCAAGATTATTTTCCCCCCCCCCCAAAAAAAAAACAAGGCAATCGCCAAATTGTGTCTCGCCCATTCGCGTACAAGGAATTAATATTTTTTATAACTCCCAGAAGTTAATTGACCTGCTTATGACCTTTAACCTTGTGGTGACCTTCAACACCCTAAGGGACATTTACCATCCAAGTTTGGTCACAAACGGACAAAGGGATCAAAAGTAATGAGCCATAATCGAAACGCGCCATAAAAACTTAACATTGGGCCCTAAAAATTTGTTGACCCCTTTCTGTGACCTCTGACCTTGTGATGACCTTTAACTCCCCAAGGGACATCTACCGTCCAAGTTTGGTCACAAACGGACATAGGGATCAAAAGTTATGAGCCACAATCAAAACGTGCCCTAAAACATAACATTGGGCCCTAAAAGTTTGTTGACCCCTGTCTTTGACCTTGTGACGACCTTTTATCTCCCCAAGGGACATCTTCCATCCAAGTTTGGTCACAAACAGACTAAGGGATCAGAAGTTATGAGCCATAAACAAAATGCGCCCCAAAAGTTCGTTGACCCCCGTCTGTAACCTTTGACCGTGTGGTTATACCTTCAACTTCCCAAGAGACATCTACCATCATTCACCCAAGTTTGATTGCCATTGTAGCAACATGTGCCGAGTTACGTGTGATAAGAGAGTCTTGCAAGTAAACTTTAACGTATGACCTCAATGACCTTTGACCTTATCATGTGACCTCTTACGGCACCATAACATGAAGGTACCCCCAGTGCATCCATCACCCAAGTTTGATTGCCATTGTAGCAACATGTGTCGAGTTATGTGTGATAAGAGTCTTGCAAGTAAACTTTAACGTATGACCTCAAATGACCTTTGACCTTATCCTGTGACCTCCAACGGCACCATAACATGAAGGTACCCCCAGTGCATCTATGACCCAAGTTAGGTTGTAATCCAAGCAACTTATGTGAAGTTATTTGTCAAAAGAGAGTCTTGCAGGTAATCTTTAACATAGAAAAGAGAGTCTTGCACATACTCTTTAATATATGACCTCAAATGACCTTTGACATCATCACATGACCTCCGACAACACCGTAACATGAAGATACCCCTAGTGCTTCTATCACCCAAGTGTGGCTGCCATTGCTGTAACAGTTGCCAAGTTATGCATCATAAGAGAGTCTTGCAGGTAAACTTTAACATTTGTGACGGACGACGGATGGACAACGGACGGACGATGGACGGACGATGGATGGACGACGGACGGACGCCATTTGGATCCCTTAGTCTCGCCTTCACCTCCGGTGGGCGAGACAAAAAGGAATATAATTGACTGCTGTAAAAACAACATGGCTGTGAGTAAACCCAGGCAAAAACACATACCCTAACTTTACCAAGAAAAGTACAGTGTATGCAGAATATAACACACACAATATTCATTAAGGACAGACTTGCTAATGCCCAGCAAATTTGAAATCATGATATATTCCAGATTTTAGCAACATACCTCTCTCTTAATACTGCCACTCCATGATTTCAAGCTATGACATATACAAACTGTGAATACACAGTCACGTCTTTCACACACAATAATCTGTAGGCCCCTGTAATATATCAAGAAGTACTTGCGTGACAGTGTGGACAATATTAAGGCAACATTGTGTCACAATTTTTCTCCCATTATCTTTGCACTGAAATGGTAAAACCACTTATTTTTCATCACGACAATAACAACAAAGACACAAAATACTTATCCAACAGATTTCAGTATGACAATTAACGCTGAAAACATAATTCCCATAAGAGCTAAAAATTCATCTCCCACCATTTGGAACTTGGATCTACAAGAAAACAAAAAAAAAAACAAAAAAAAAAAAACAACATGTCTGCCTGACCCATTTTGCCAGGATCACAAGTCACTTGAAGGTATTTTGAGATCAAAAGCGTGAAGCATACTCAACTTTAATTCTAAGCATCCTCCCCATTCACTTGCAGGTACAATAGGTAGGATGATACCAGTATGTGATGATCAACATGTGCCCTAGCAGTAGCATTACATCACATGCAATTTATAACAAGCTGCGAATGCAATTTATTCTCGTGCAATGGATAAAGTACCTACTGATATGGTTTAGTATACCACGATCGAGAATGATCTGAGACTGTCATACTTCCAGCGTACATTTTGGGGTAACAATTTGTATTTTGTTGCTACCCCACTGAAAATGCGTTATTGCAGCATTGTTTCACACATTTCATATGCGTACGTCTTTCTATCAAGGCAAAAATAAACAATTGCTGCAACTACAGCGGTATATACATATAGAAACTCTGGTTTTACCTTTAACAACCATGATTATAACAAATACAATGTATACCTACATTGCACTCAGCATCTGAAAATGACAACAGCACAGTGAAACAAGACAAAGGCAGTGATTCTTAAGCACTTTCTTTCCTGCTCTCTGAGGTACAGCTGTACAAGCACAAGTTGCAGTCCGACCTCTCCTATCCGGCCTCCCTTAATCCAGGTCTAGGGCAATAACCCCCTGATCAATTACCCCGGACCCTTCCCCTGGACCTAATCCTTATCCTAATCCTGAACCTAATCCTAACCCTAACCCTAACCCAAACTCCTAAACCCTAAACCTAACCTAAAATTGCGATCTCAGTGTGATTTTTTTTCTCCCATCTAATAATTACGGGGAAAAGGGGGATTTAAAACTCAAACAAAACTCCTACACAAACTCAAATAAATTACACATTATCCCCAACATAATAAACATACATTGTACATTCACATCTAATTTTCATCTAAATAACATTCATTAGACATTCACTACTCCCAAATTACAGCAGGAACACGGACAGAAAACTTTTCAGTACATCAAGGCACGGGGCAGGCGATCATTCATTGAGCAAATTATCAGAGAATTCTGAACACAGACCAGCTGAGGAGGATGTGACATGTTCACACAAATTTGATACATGAACATGTACAGTAGCTACTTCGTGGGTAGGCAGCTGCGTGTATTAAACATCGAGTCTCCCATATCCGGCCAAATCCTTTATCTGGATGAGCGCCGGTCCCGACTTGTCTGTATAGGAGAGGTCAGACTGTAGTTTCCCTGGCTTTGGATTAGTAAGGCTAAGGGTACGTTCGAGCGCTCTCCTAAAGCGAACTGTACCATACCGTACCCGTGGCAGAGGAGCGCTCGATCGCTCCTAAAAAGTGTACCATACCGTACTGTACCGAGCCAAAAGTGGACCACTTCCCGATGTGCTCCAAAAGCGTACCAAAGCGTACCAAAAGTTCGCTGTAAAGTATGCGCGTATCATGCACATACATCACAATGCAAAAACATAATTCTCTTTGTTCGGGACAGCTGTAAAGTAGTTCAAGCAACAGGTGTCGAATGACATTCTTGCTACAAACAAGCGTGACCTTTTCTAAAAATAACTTGTGAGGTATGCTTTCTCCACAGAGCGCTCAAACGCTCCAAAACTGGCACAGTTCGGTAGGCCTACGGTATGCTCTGGTTCAGTTCGCTTTGGTTCGCTTTTGAGCACTCGAACGCACCCGATGTCACTTTCTCATTAATGTTAACCTAATGCTGTGTTTTCTCTTTCACATTGACATACTGGATTTTTTTACATTGTTGTGATGTCTTTAGCAGTATTTGTGCATGTATGTTATATCAAGTGAGAAAGAAAGAAAGAAAGAAAGGAATAAAGGAATGAAGGAAGGAAGGACGGAATGAAGGAAGGACGGAATGAAGGAATGAAGGAAGGATGGAATGAGGGAAGGACGGACGCAATGAAGGAAGGAATGAATGAAGGAATGAATGAATGAAGGAAGGAATGAATGAATGAATGAAGGAATGAATGAAGAAAGGAAGGAGGAAAGGAATGAATGAAGGAATGAATGAAGAAAGCAAGGAAGGAAGGAGGAAAGGAATGAATGAATGAATGAAGGAATGAATGAAGCAATGAATGAAGGAATGAATGAAGAAAGGAAGGAAGGAGGAAAGGAAGGAATGAAGGAATGAATGAAGGAATGAATGAAGAAAGGATGGAATGAATGAATTAATGAAGGAATGAATGAAGGAATGAATGAATGAAGAAAGGAAGGAAGGAAGGAGGAAAGGAAGGAAGGAAGGACGGAATGAAGCAATGAAGGAAGGAATGAAGGAAGGACGGAATGAAGGAATGAAAGAAGGAATGAATGAATGAATGAATGGATGAATGAAGGAATGAAGGAATGAAAGAATGAAGGAATGATGGAATGAATGAAGGATGGAAGGAAGGCATAAAGAAAGAAAGAAACAAACAAAGAATTAATGAATGAATAAATTAATGAATTAATTTGAAAGAATGAACAAATGAATAAATACATACATTGTTACAGAAGCTTCAGAGTAGAAGAAATACTTCACATTGAAACATGCCATCTGAATATTAATACTGCCTTACCAACATTTCAACGGTGCCAAAGAATAAGAAAGATTTTCAAAGAAAGAACTCGGGCTTATGTAGATAATATCTTTTGATTCTTCTTGAATGACACCTATGAAATAATTGATGTTTAGCAAGCAGATCATTAACAGTGGAGCAAGCTGAAGGTATTGTTTATCATTTGCAGATGAAACAAAAACCCAGCTTTAGTGCTTCAAAACAGTTCTAAAATGTGAGGTAGGGATAAAAACAACCAATATTAAAATGTGAATCAATATATTTAATGTTAAGTATTGCAAAATATACAAAATGTGAATAGATATACAGTTAAACTCGCATAAGTCGATCTTCTCGGGACTGAGCAAAACACATCGACTTAGGCGATTTTCGACTTGTACGTTAGTCGAAAAAAATCGACTTAACAACAGTTACACCACACGTACATTATGTATAAATGTACATGTATGTTGTCTGCTCTGGAGGTGAGAGCTGGAGAGGTGTGCCGCAGCACGGGTCGCCTGGCAGGGCCGTGGCTAACTTTGCATGGACAGTACATTTACGGTATTGGCACAGGTCCGATTACTTTACACCCTTGTTAAACCTTGGGGAAGTGAATATGAACGATATTTGAGCAGTGATTGATTCCAGTTTACCATACCGTGGCTTGAAATGCGTGTAGAGGTGTAATTCTGATTTACCCGTGCCCGTAACTTTCCCCCTACTTTCCGCTTTGAAAACTCAGCAGCTTCATCCATCCACTGCACAGCGCAGACTGCAAACATACACAGACTATACACAGCCTAGTAGCTGTACGTACGTAGCGCGACAGGGCTGTACCAGTGGACCTCCAAACACGAAGAGAGTTCAACAATCGCATGCGATCGCTTTGAATTTTGATACTTTATATCATTTTTTTTTGTCACCTGTCTGATCGGACTAGGTCTTATGTAAACAAAAACTGGCGTCTCGTGATTTTGATAGTGATTTATTGCACAGTAAAATCTTATTCGACTTAGGCACAGTGAATTTAATGGATTTTCCGTGACAGTGTTCTTGGAATTTCATCGACTTAGGCGAGTATTCGACTTACAAAATTCGACTTGTGAGTGAATTGATACACGTAAGTCAATTGGGAAAAATCGGGACTTTTTAAAATCATCGACTTGCGCGATTATTCGACATATGCGATGTCGACTTAGGCGAGTTTAACTGTACATGTAATAAGATTGTTTCTTGACTATTAACTGTCTACAGTTATGGTTTATTGAGAAAAATAGTGATATCTCCTTATATTTTAGGCTTAATTGCAAAATTCTTTTATGGAAGGATGTTTTGTGATACAACTGACCTACACATATGCATCAAATGTGATACAACTTGAACATTTTTTTTTCTTTAAATCACTGCTCCCAATGGTAAACAATACCTTCAAATACTGTATGTCTACACTGAAACAATACTTGATTAACTACATGTACTGTATACACTGTTATTTTCGCGTACAGATATTTTCGCGAATGAGGAGGTCACGGACATTTTCGCGAGATGTTGTTTTCGCGAATTGACACAGAGGCCTAAATAAGCACACTACTACGTTAGCGTATGGTGACATTTTCGCGTGTTGTTAAATTCGCAGTCCAACTGAGATTCGCGAAATTCGTGAAAATTAAACCCTCGCGAAAACAACAGCTTACACAGTATTCATGTATAGCTGTACATTTGTATATCAGAATAATGACAAATATTATGAATAAGCCAATCAATTGGGGTAAACTCTGTCTGAAATTCAAATCAGCTCAAGACTAACTACATAAAGCAAAATAAATTGAGAGGAACTATCACAGCATCTTCAATCTTCTTTACCTTAAAACAGTCATAATTCTAAAATCAGTACAATTCCCATTATACCTTTCATGATCAAAGGCAAAGCTATTAATAATCATAGAATATATATTTTGACAAATCTACAAATGCCCATTTGAGTACAGCATTACACATTTGTGTATTAATACAACCCTTCACTACCAGCTATCACGATGCAGGATAACAGCTTGGAGATTGCAAAAACTAGCAAATGGTCCTGAATAATTCATCGCCATTTTCTCTGACAGCACCGTGATGAGAAGCTCCTCTGGTAAGGTTAGCAAGAGTTTGAAATATCATCTGAATAGTGCTATATCTGCCATCTCACCACACTCTTGGTACTGGTTCAATTTCTAAATCTTAACCCGTTGAGGATGGGCTGATTTTGCTACAACACGCATTTCCCATAGAGCTCTGCCCAAGTATACTCGGGACTCGTCCTCAACGGGTTAATATTTGATGATCATCTTTCTGCAGCTACAGGTGGTCAATTGAGCTCTATTCAACATGAGATATCATAATCAGGATATTATTCTGCACTACACAAGGTGATATTGCAGTAATTGTTTCAGTAAGAATCAATGTCCAGGGACTTCCTATTACACAGTGTTTGTGTTGACAAGCTATTTTGACAGAAAAAAAACCAAAACATGTCATCAACTAATAATGATTTTGGTTGTAAAACAGTTAAATAGACAACCTTTTGGGTGGATAATATGCTATCTAGACTGGTTGATATCTAATTTGTTTTAATTATGCTATAATTGCATTTTTCTCATATTTTGTTTCTCTTACACAAGATGTAAGGAATATTACACACATAGAGCTGAGGTATCTATGGGTCCTGTATGCTAAAATACAGTGGCACTGCACAATAGTAAGTAGTTGCCATGGCAACAGGTTGACCATGCCCCAGTTTGGCTGTATACATCCGTTTGTAGGGTAAGCCATGGCATCTACAATATTCTTTGCTTGCATAGTTGCAGATGTCTTTATGAAGCACAAACCTGAAAAACACATGTTAGGGTACAGTCAATCAAAATGGGCACACATGATGATAATCTTTTTTTCCTCCCATAGTTTGAAAAGAACTCGTCCTAATCTCTTATGCCTGAGCCATAAAGTTGCATTTCATATTTACATAATGATTGCTACATATTTCACAAAGTGTCAATGATTTGTAAAACAAAAAACATTTTAAGTTAATGCAGAATATATGAAAATTTCATCTCATTATTATGATGTTAATAGTTGTCAGACATATTATGTTTGACATAGTATTGTTATTTCTTTCTAATGACCTTCACCACACACATACATGCATACTCTCACACACATACACACAGAAAAAAAAAATATATATATGTATATATGTCTAACATGTAATCACTTCTGTTGTGAGCTGTTTCTCAATTTTTTCATCATTTTTCATCATTTCTGATATCCTGCCATTCTGAGTTGATTTCACACTTTACATTCAACAACCCCTGCTTCTCCATTCTGGCCTTTAAAAACAAACAAACAAACAAAAAACAAACAAAACAAAACAAACAAACAACAACAACGGCACGGGGAAAATGGAACATGAGGATGCTGAGGGTAAAGATGCCTTCCCAAGCAGCCAGTATCTCCATTCAGTGATGATTAGAGCCGTTGCCATGGCAATCATTCTCCGCCACTCCATTTCCAAGGGCGCCCTCTACTGCCGTGCCATTAGCCCAGAGGGTCTTCTTGTCTGGTGAGGTCAGTATGTAGACGCCGTTCTCTTCGGCAACTTGCCATGCCACCAGACAGAAGTACCTCATGTAGTCCAAGAAGGATACGACCTTTGACATAAGGTGAGAGGAAACAAGAGAATAAGATGAGGACGTCCTCTGCATGTCTGTTACTTTTTACTGAAAAGAAAGAGCAATGATCATATGTGACCTGCTACAACAAAAGGATCCTTAAAGGACAAGTTCACCCTCATAAACATAAGGATTGAGAGAATGTAGCAATATTAGTAGAACACATCATTGAAAGTTTGAGGAAAATCGGACAACCCGTTCAAAAGTTATGAATTTTTGAAGTTTTTGTGTAGTAACCGCTGGATGAGAAGACTACTGCAGTGTATGAATAACTTAGATGTCACATGCGTACAACAATATAAGGAAAATATAAAGAGAATTTCACAAAATTCCATCTTTTGAAAAAAGTACATATTCCCTTGACTCGTTCCCGACATATGTTAGGGGTAATATTATTCCCCCTGCTTTTAGAAAGAGACAAGTCAAGTGCTCTTTTATTATGAGAAAAAAGTGAAAATATGTTGAATTTTCTTTACATTTTCTTTATCCTGTTGTACGCATATGACTCACAAGCTGTAGTAGTCTCCTCATCCAGCGGTTCCAACACAAAAATTTTAAAAATTCATAACTTTTGCATCGATTGTCCAATTTTCCTCAAACTTTCACTGATGTGTTCTACTAATATTGTTGCATTTTCTCAATCCTTATGTTTATGAAGGTGAACTTGTCCTTTAAGTCGCCGACGGCTGAGCCGAAAAAAATCGAGTTTGAAGTCACATCATCAAAATTGGTCAAAACCATGGGATTTCTGTTTTTGGCATAATTTTGTAATCTAATGTTTTGGCTATCATATGCCGAAATTTCGAAGCTAAATGATCAAAGGAAGGCAAGAAATCAGCATTTTTCTGGGCCATGATTTTCCGACTTTCAATTTAGCAGAAACGTGTCCGAAGATTTGGATTTAGCGCCGCAGCTAGACTCTGCCCCTAGCAGCGAGGGAGTGATCTTATTGGTCAGTGCATGGCATCCTGATTACTGATTGGTTGTGCGTAGATTGCCGGCGCTAAGCTTGAATGAACATCGCGGAGGTTGCTAGGAGCATGCCTTCTAATGTCAAGCGGTGAAAACTGTCCCGCCCCCCTTGATCATGATAGCGTCAGAAGGAAAACTTTGAAGGCGTTTTTCTCGAAACTATGATTTCCTCAACCACTTGACATGCGCTAATAAAATCATTAATATCTCTGCAACCAAATACTTTTAAGAGTTGTGCTATATATGAAATTAAAGTAAAAGAGTATAAAAGGGAATAGTATCATGCCATTTTCAGAAAATTGTCCTCCCCCGATTTTCGGATCCTTTTGTTGTAGCGGGTCACATACATGTATCTTCTACATGTTTTTGCTTAGATGGATGCAAAATTGACTAAGTTTACCCATTTCACCTATTTTCAGTCTTTTGAATCTTCTGGAAATATAGGGTTAATGAACTTGGGAGTTCAAGCTACGCATATTTGAGGTTTGCATACACGCTCTAAAGCATGTTGAGGTTTGCATACGCCCTCTAAAGCGAGGTTTGCATACACGCTCTATTAAAAGCATGTCGAGGTTTGCATACGCGCTCTAAAGCATGTTGAGGTTTGCATACGCGCTCTAAAGCGTGTTGAGGTTTGCATACGCGCTCTAAAATGCGTGCTCTGCTCGGGTGAGGTGCCTGGCAGCTGAAAGTTGATGACGCAAACAAAAGGCTTCTATATTGGGAAATTGGGCGATTTTCAGCATGCATGTATGCTATGGTGGAAATCAATGATTTCTACAAAAAAAACAAGATCAGTGGTGGAAATGAGCGGCTTGGCAGAGGTCTGCACTCTCACAGTGCTCTCCTAGTTGTAGATGTTATTATAACTACAGTAAGCCGACAGATGTCCAAACTCAACAACTACATTGTACCTTCCTTTCTTACCTAGACAAAAGACAGAATGATATATTACATACCAGAACGATGGGACAGAGGACCAATGTGTCCAGCGGTGATCCCAGGACAGAATTGACCAGCAGGACAAGAAGCCCCAGGTAGGCAGAATTTGTGAAGGTCATCTCTGCCTTTACAATGTGCATGGTCTGGGATTAAGGGTCAAACACACAATGAATAATAAGAATAATGAAATACATGAATACATGAATACTTGAATGAATAAATGAATGAATGAATGAATGTATGTATGTATGTATGAACAAATGACTGACTGACTGACTGACTGAATGAATGAATGAATGTATGAATGAATATATGAATGAATACATGTATGTATGTATGTATGAATGAATGAATGAATGAATGTATGTATGTATGTATGTATGTATGAATGAATGAATGAATGAATGAATGAATGAATGAATGAATGAATGAATGAATGAATGAATGAATGTATGTATGTATGTATGTACTAAAAGTACAAATGACTGACTGATTGAATGAATTTATGAATGAATGAATGAATGAATGTATGTACACTGTATGTATGTATGAATGAATGAATGAACGTATGTATGAATGAATGAATGTATGAATGAATGAATGAATGTATGAATGAATGAATGAATGTATGAATGAATGAATGAATGTATGAATGTATGAATGTATGAATGAATACAACAGAGATTAATCATTGAATAAATGGGACAAATAAATAGATGAGGGGATTATATCATCTTTCATGCAAATGTAATACAATTATACTTTGCTGTGAGTGTTCAATCTGGGCAGAGGTGAATCCAAAGTAGTACAGTTGAACCTCTTGTATCCGGACAAGTCGGGACCGGGGCTCATCCGGATAAGGGATTTGGTCGGATACAGGAGACTCAATGCTTTATACATGTACAAATTTTGTACATATACATACACATGTACTGATGTAGCCCATTGTAGTACCACATGTAGTAAGGTGTATACTGCAACCTTTTCATTGCTACACTCAGTAACAGACCCCAAAATAGAGGTTCGTGTTTGCACGAATGAAATCATTTTCTTTTATTAATTCTTGGGATGATTTACCTAAATAATTATTAAGAAAGGTATCAAGTAGATAATCTGTCCATGTCCTTGCGATGATTTGGGGATGTTTGGGGATGTTAAAATGTCTGAAGGTAAGCAATTTGGAAGGAAATGTGATGTAATGCATGTTATTCATGTTGGAAGTAATATGTTATTCATGTGTGTTTGTGTAGGAGTTCTCAAGGAGTTGGGAATCCCCCTTTCCTCCCGTAATTATTTTTTTTTTAAAGTCACGGCGAGATTGCGTCCGTATAATAGAGAGATCCGGATAAAGGGAGGCCGGATAAGAGAGGTTCAACTGTACTCTTCACTGAAGGATGCACCTGAAGTGAATACTACTACTGGAGGCACTGAGGCCCATACTTTTAACCAGAAACTAAATATTAGGCGGAGAAAATTTGTTCTATATTTTGGATCAAACATTCGAACAAAAGGATGGACAAAATAAGGCAAGAAGTAATTTAGTGGATGCAATGTAGAGGGTTCCTACAATGACGCTATGTAACAGTGATGATGTCACAACCAGAGATTATAAAAGCACACACAGTGCACCACTGAGCACACTTTAGTAGTCTTTGGTCATGCTTGCATTGTGATATCCTTTTAAAAATAATGCACTATTTGGAAAATGTTGTCATAGAAAGTGATGTCATCTTCCACATACATGTATTATACAACAAAGTGTCAAACAGGCCAACATTCTGAAATAGTTACAAATGCATAAAATTATGTGAAGCTCTTTAAACAAATAACTATAGAGGATGAATTTTTGATCCAAAATATGCTACTAATGTACTCACAATGATTTTTGTAGCGATCTTTGCAGCAGCAGTTCCAATGATGAGCATGAAGACGCAGGGTTGTTGGTAGATAGATTCACTTCCCGGTGAGACCCAGAGTAGGACTGTCAGACCGACAAGCGCCACCATTGGGTAGATAGGGGGCAGTTTTCTAGAGTCCTGGATAAAAAGCATTTACGTGTCAGTGTGTTCTAACACAGCTTGTTAATACATGTATATCCTATAGGAGATATAATTATACAAAGTATAACTCCGGCTCAGCTTCTGTTTTTTTTTGACCGATGTAGGGCAGGCAAAACAAATCGAAAGTCATCTGTGTTGTCTAGTTTGACCAATAGTTCTGTGAGCTTCATTGCATGAAAATGGGAAATAAAGAACTTTAAATGTTTTGCCATAAATGTCTACAAGGCAAGTTTCCTGTACAATGATTCAAACTATTAGTAGTATACCATATACACGTACAGTAGGTTCCTTCACAAATGTGACTCGCCACAATGGTTTCAGGCAAAAGTCGCTAGAGCAAATTTCGTCCTGTAAGAGGGGTAACAAAATGTTGACCATTATTTATGTCAATTTTTTTTTTCTCACAGAAATAGAATCTTTGATATGTTTTCTACATCTACATTCTTTCAGTGAGCGAATCAGAAAGCCCTGTGGTGGCTACGGGCAGAGCTTAATTTGCTTGGATATTGTCTTTGAGCAAGAGGCGAATCTTTAAAGCCTGTTTCTCAAAACGGTACAGGAGAATACAAGTGTTTTATATCAATGCAAAGCTCAGGAAATGGGCAATTAAAAGTGTGATTCAATGAAAAAAAAAAAAAATCAAAATTCCAGACTTTCGCCTGAAACTGTTGTCTCCAGTCACAAATGTGGTTTCTCTTTACTGGTCGAATGGCATGGATTGAGTGTGATGGAAACAAAGGGAATTGTGAGTCTCTTACAGCAACAATGGGCCCTGTCTTGGTTGCCTTGGATGTGGGCTGTTGGGCGGTGTAGATTTCATG
Source organism: Diadema antillarum (assembly GCF_040938485.1). Taxonomy (NCBI): domain Eukaryota; kingdom Metazoa; phylum Echinodermata; class Echinoidea; order Diadematoida; family Diadematidae; genus Diadema; species Diadema antillarum. The sequence continues at coordinate 1,059,908 of NW_027271715.1, forward strand.
CAGCGTGGAAACCGTGCAACTGAGAAATGTGATCACACCGAAGCCAAGGATGAGATAACGCAGCTCCACACCAATCAACGGAGCCTGGTGGAGTGGAAACGTGAAGAATCTCGGCAAATGAGAAACATGCTACAGTACACAGAGAACAGTGTTAAAAGTCATGAATTATTCATTTATTCTTTATTACAAGAAACCATAATTATTGGTCGTGATCAGGTAGTGGACCACACTTCAATCTCCAAATCTCCAGATCAGTTCTATTGGCTTCTTTGGAACACAACAATCACAGGTTCTTATTTGGCTGGCTCCCCTTAATTGTGCTTGGTAGATAATTTCATACCAGTCATGCTGTTTCCCCCAACTGCATCAGAGCCAGACCAGATGACCGCTATCTGGTGGATTTAAGAGTTGCATCTCAGATGTGGTCCAGATATGGATTTAAAATCCCCACAGTCCAGCTCAGCAGCTCCCTTTATTTGGACCTGCTAGAGGTCTGTGAATCTGAGTGTGATGGTTGTAAATTCTTTGGAAGATTGCACTGGCTGGACCATCCAATGACCGCTGCTGGCTGCATACATCATGGTCAGCTTGTGGTCAGTGGTCAGCCTCTAGGTTGCCCTCTTTCACAGCCATGCTTGATTCAAGTCTTATTCAGACTGCAACGCCAACATTATCGATGCACAAAGTGGACACATGGATTAAATATCAAAAAGAAAACACTCATTTTAGTTCATGTTGCATTCTTACTAGTCATCTTTTTTTCATCATCTTGAGTGTTACTTAAAATTTTGTGTACTCTACTGTTGGAAACAGCAGAGAATGACTGAAGTTTGAATATCGATCCCACAATGCAATATTCATGACAGGTCCACATGTCCAAGTTTGAGTTCTGGATGTTGTCGAGAAAATTAAGCTAAAACAAAATGCATAATCCAAAGTGATGAAACGATGACAGAGTAAATCAGACGGGGATCTACTCAGTCGCAAATCTGACCCAGATGCGGATCAAATCCTTGGGGGGCAACTTGCCTCTCTGGGTTTAAGGCTTGACACAGCGGATGAGCTGGTAAAGAAAATAAAATGGATGGCAGTTGGTGTGAAGGGCACCATTCCCCTTTTGAACACAGATGCACTCTCTTACAGAGTGGCCAGGTACAATTTATATCTTACTACTTACCTTTCTAGCACAACCTCCTCGATGAGAGCCATCGACTTGTTTGCTAATAACTCTGTCGATTAGCTTGTAAGTAATATGTACCCTCGTCTACTTGACACCACACAATCCGGCTCTATTAAGCTGTTAGACATATCACTTAATTATGGATGGATGTTTGTACTTGAAGAAATCAGATAATGTGGACGATATATGTGAGGACTATCCAGCTTTAGCAGCTTCCGATTAATCAATTCACCCTTCTTCACTTCCCATATTTGAATGAACTTTTAAAATGGACAATAACAAGTATTAAGTCTCTTAGGTTTTGGTTTTATATGTAACTTTTGAAGTGTTTTATATGATTTTTAACTGTATGTTTATTTGTTGTATACTTATGCTTTGCAACTTTGCAATCCTGTGTGAACACATTTTGTTTTTCAAAGTCATGTCTATGTATACTCACACTGTATAGTCTTCAGACCTTTTGATGAATAAGATGACTAAAACTATTTGAATGAATGAATAAATAAACTAAGACCCGAGACCTGAGTGAATCATTTGATTGAGACTATTAATTCTGGCTCATCTTATGTACTTCCATTATTATTTCACCTAAACTATGATTTGTCAAAATCCATAGACTTTACCATTCTTGGAATACATGTACATCATCATGATTTACTTCCATGATAGTGAAGGATATGATAAAAAAAAATATCATATTAACAGCATAAGGAACATAGTGATGAGTGTATCAAATAATAAATGACAATGAATGCAGACTGAGTAATGGCACCCAGTTGTGACACGTAAGCATCAACAATTATGCATGACGTGGTGTGGCTATGTGACAATTAATTAATATCTGAGCAAATTAATGTGATAGGTGTTTATGGAAGGATGAAATCTAGACAGGTGAGATGTAAGAGAGAAGCGGTCGCTATTAGAGCTCGGAGCCGTGTCCTTCCACCACTCGGGGTTAAAACTGGCCTGGAATTCATTCACCTGAGTCATCCACAGACGCGGTCCATACACAGACGTCAGGAGGAACATGCCACAGTACATTAGCAAGCCTTCGGTCACGTCGATCCTGATCAAAGGGGTGAAATTGACACGCACATCACGTGGGGGAAAAATGCAAACAAAGAAGGAAAGAGAGGCAAAAAAAACAAAAACAACAGAGTTAATTTTATCTGCAGTGTTGAGACTGGTGAATGGATGAGACTGCGAAGGGAGAAAAGAACAGCAACAATGATATTGTTTGATCTTTGAGTGGATCTAGGTCAGGTACTAGAAAGCATGACTCTAACAACTGACATATTGTTATACCATCTATTGTACATAGCAGGCACAAAGTCCACACAGACACAGCATAGGTTGTATAGCAATTATTCAAGAAGAAACACTATAAACTGAACAAGCAAATATACCCCTCTTTATTGTTACTTCCTGGGTCAGGAACGAATTTACTTTGTGTCACATGCAGCCGAGTCTGGTGGGTCAGAAAATAAAAGAGATTATCATGGGGACAATATCTAAAGGAGATAATCTCACCGCAGACTTGAGAAAAACAGACAGACAGACGGGCAGACAGACCAACAGACAGACAGGATGTTGGCTTCTTACTCAGAGATCCGTCTAGCTTCTACGGTTATTTAAAATTTGACACGTCTGCAAGCTTGTATCACGTGGCAAATAAGGAAGAGCACACTCCTGCAGCCAAGAGCGATTTGTCGACACTTGACTCAGCAGGCTTAAAGGACAATTAAGGACATGTTCAAACTTTAAATAGTCTGACAAGAAAGGGTAAAAGTTTCTAAGCACAACAGCAAATATTTGATCAAGATCAGAGGGAAGTTAAGATGTTGTGAAGTTCTGCTTATTTTTCACAAAACTGTTCTTGCATGTTCAGTGTGAATGCGTAAATGAGTGAGTTGATGATGTCATCACATTACAACTTGCACATAGTTTGTACACAAGGTCTTGAAATTTCCCATTTTCCTTCGTTCAAATGCAATTATGCCCTAGTTTCAAATCCCACTTTAGGTATATGATTACTACTTGAAGACCTTCAGCTGGAAATAATATTACCAGAATGATATACAATGTTACATGTATGTCAGAAAAACTGAATTTTTCATATTGGGTTTTTCGTCCATGTTCGATGGAAAATTGTGGGATGATGTCATTGACCCCGTTTACAGTGCAAGGCTCGGCCGCGGCCAAGCTGCGGCCGAGCCCTCCTTCACTTCAGTGTAAACGCGCAAAAGGCCAAATGCGAGGCAAAAATTGGCCTCGCATTTGGCCACGCTCTGGAGGTGGTCTTGGCCCCGGCCGAGCCCGGCCTTTTCTCAGTGTAAACGCAAACTGGGCCAAATGCGCGGCCAATTTTAGTCTGGCTTCCAAACCCTCTGCCTGTACTATTTCGCTATTCAGGATATTAACCCCCTCAACGTCGAAAACTAGTATAGTTTAAGGTGGTTTTGTCCTGCAAAGGCAAAAGCCATTGCCCGAACGGCGACACGGAATTCAGTTGGCATATCAGTTACAACAAAATATTGAAAGGTTTGAATCAAAAGCGCGGCCGAGCCCAGCAGTGTAAACGGACAAAATTGCGGGGCCTGGCCTCGCAATTGAGGCTGGGCTCGGCAGCGGCTCGGCCGCGGCTCGGCCCAGCCCCGCACTGTTAACGGGGTCTGTATCAGCCCACTCATTTGGATATTCATAACAACTGTTTGAGAACTGTTTTGCAAAAATGAGCAAATCTTCAACATTTCATAACTTTCTTATCTTTGATCACATGTTGAAAAAAAAAATTTGCTTGTAAATTGTTTGCCTTTTTTTCTAAATCAATTCATTTATGGTCCTGAATTGTCCTTTTCAAGATAGTTGGTCACATTCTTGTCACATTCCAATATGGGAGAAAACCGAGTTGTTGTTATCATGCATATGCCTATGTGAAATGTGCACTTCACAGCGGTACAAACGTTCAAACTAATAAAGTCAACCTGACTTTTATAATACAGTACTCTCCGCGTAATTGGGTATCGCTTATACGGGTACTCCGTTTAATTGGGTAGAAATGTCAAAGTCAGTTCCAACGCACATCAAAATCACCTGATAATCGGGTTGCCTCTCCGCATTAATGGGTTAATAATTTTCTTCTACTCTACTTTCTACCCACATTTTATCACTGATACAACACTTTGAGAAATCATGAATGTCAAATTTTCCACGTTAGCGAGGAGTCTTAGTCAAATCACAAAGTTTTATGAAGACATATTTGTCCATAAAAAGAGTGTAAATTAATGCTCCTGACTGAGCAAACCGCAAGGTATGTATAATGTGCTCTGCAAGCACGCGTGCTAAGCATACAGTGTAGGTGTTCGGTGCAGTGTACAATGCATATATACATACACATTGTGTGTGTCAAATGTAAATGAGACGTGTTCTTCTGTTAATCGGGTACTCCGCTTAATCGGGAAAGAAACGCTCTGCCCGAGCCCACCCGATTATGCGGAGAGTACTGTAAAATCTTTCTGTACAATTACATGTTTTTAATTCAATGGAACTGCTTTTGCACAAAGCCTGGTGGCTTCAATTTGCTTTATACCAGCTATGTTTTTTTTTTCTCCTTCATGGCGTCTCAAAAGAAAACTATAGGCACATTTTGTTTTTGTCAAACCATTTGCTCCTCTTGAACAAATCTAAAAACTCCTAAACCAGACTCTTCATTAATTTGTGTCCGGTTGATATGGATGTGATGGGCTTACGCTCTTAACACAACAAAGTACATGTGCCACAAACAATGGCAAAAGATTCTTCAAACATTCGACTATGTTTTCAGCTTATTATTCACAAAGCACTCTCAAGCAAAGTGGACATACATGCAAAACATATAGACGGTCTGATATCAGTGACCGAGTTATGGTATAGCGGTACTTACTTGCCAAAATTCATGTATCCTGTTATGTAATTCAGCCACTGGGTTTCATAAAACAGAACGACGGTGGCCAGTTCAAAGACTAGGACGAGGTTGGGGTGGGATCCGATCTGAAGCATGCAGGCCATCTCTACGGCAAGGAGACCTGGAACACGATTGAACACAGGCATAGAGGGATTGGAGAGAAGGATTGAAGACAAACATACAGACAGACAGACAGAGGGGAGAGACAGACAGACAGAAAAGACACACAGAGACGAAGACAAGAAAGGCAAAAAGGGAATAAAACCCTGGAATCAAACGTGGAATTGCTACGAGAAGGAAGGGCACTAGATGAAAATTTGCACAATTTGACTATTGAGCCTTTGGTTCAGAGGCCTCTCTTCGCAATTCTAAATTAACACAAAAGCATCTACTACTCACCACCACAACAGGATGCACAGATAGCATTTTTCAGAGGTGGGGGCCACTGAATGTTTTTTTTTTTTAGTGGGGGGCTGCTGGACCAGGATGGGGGGTTAATGTAAAATACGTAGTTCGTAAGATACGTAGTTCGCTGCCTAATCATGAGAATCTCATAGATTGTGTACAAATATGACACATGCATACAGATCGGAACTTGAGATACGTAGTTCTGCCAGCCGCTCAAGCTACCTCAATGAAGGAGTACGATCAGGCAAAACTACGTAACTATCATTACAGTTACCTGCTACATATCTCAAGTTATGTAGTTCTGCCAGCTCAATGATGTCATTTTTACCCCATAATCTTGATATTTGAGAATTTTAATTTAAAAATTACAAAGAGTTATAACATCATATTTTAACATATTAAGCATGATGTTATGAAAAACTCAATAAGCAAAAAAAAAAAAATATATATATATATATATATATATATATATGTATCAAAAAAATAGAGATTGTGTGATGGTACAATTGATTATGATGCCTCCTTCTGCAAATTCAAAAGCACCTAATCACCACAATTAACTTTTAACTTGACAGATATACAGGTAGCATTTTCACAAAGATACTGGTATTATATGGGATGAGAGGAATAACAGATGTCCGTTTGGTAATAGGCTGGATTTAAAGGGGGAGGACAGATGTAAGTATGGAGGGTTTTTGTTGTTCTGGACAGTGGTAGAAGTGTTTTGGTTAAAGAAGGGCAGCCAAGGAGAGATAGTGGAGGGGGTGGGTTGTTCATTTCAGATAGAACATCCACTTTTTTTTATTTAACTGTATTTTGTTTTCATTTTACTTGTTATGATGAAAATTGAAATGTGATCTTCAATCATTGCCTTTCTTAATTACCTCCAACAAGGAAGGGGGAGGTTAGGTGATCATCGGCGATGATTTGTCTGTTTGCAAAATAACTCAAAAAGTTGAATATAGATAAAAATGAAACTTGCATAAAAAGTTGACATTGACACAAGGAACACCTCATTCAATTTTGGTAATGATCCCGAAATTTTTGTGGATTTTTGAAGGATTTTTCTATCTTCCCCTACTGGCATGTAAGGTCTATGAACTTGGGGTTCAAGCTGTATAGTGGTGGAGGTTTACATACACGCACTATTAAAGTGCCTGTTCTGCTCGGGCAAGGTGCCGTGCAATGATGTAAACAAAATGCTTTTATTTTGGGAATTGCATGCGTGTAAAGGTGGAAATGAGTTGCTGGCTTGGTGGAGGTCTGTGCTCTCCAAGCGCTTTTCTAGTTTCTACTTCAAAGTGCTGAAATTTTACGTTGTAAAGTAATACTGAATTGAATTGCTGTTTTTAGTATTATTTGAATGGAAGTGAATAAATTCTATGGGGGGGGGGGGGGGGGGGGGGGAGGGGGAAAATATATGCTATAACCCAAAATATGCATATACTGTATTAGGATGCCCAAAGGTACTTAGAGTAAATTAGTTGTCCAGATTTTCCATCAGAATTCAGTATAGCCTAGGGATGTCATACCAATTCAAACTTGACCTGGTTACGGACGAAGTAGCAAGCCCACTCTAGCCTGCCCATATGCAGTTAGAGAAACTTGCCCTACCGGTACTTTTCCATCAGTAGGCCTTTTCAGTAAAACCTACCAAACTTGACCTACATTGTAGTTATATAGCTAGCCCACTCAGTTGTAGCAATTGATGTGCATCAGTCCAACAAGAAGGCCATATTGACACAATGGGATCTACTCATGGAGGACGCGTCCCAAGTATACTTGGGCAGATGTCTATAAATGGGAAATGCGTGTTGTAAGTAAATCAGCCTGTCCTCAACGGGTAAATACCGCGGGTTAATACCGTCGGTAAAACTCTATTAAATTTTCCACATGCCCATTCAAATTGATCAGCAAAGTACTGTATCAGAAGTATGCTCCAGCATGCATGACAAGTAGCAGACAAAGCACACAGGTTCACAATTTTACAGACCTGTATAACACAAATTATTGCTAAAGATTGATTGACAAACTGCCCTCCATTGACATGAATATGTCCCCATAACCAGTGTTCTCTAAAAGGGGGGGGGGGATCTATTAATTTTTGTACCCCCATAACTTTTTTTTTCTCATCATGGCTACTCCTAGAAGACTAAAAAAATCAATGTTTGTTTTATATGTGGATGAAGGGCAATTTGTTGATCAGTTTCCATTAAAGAAAAAATCTTGAAGCACAAATTCATCAATCACTATTTGCTATCTATTGTATCAGAAACAGATGAGGGGGAAAAAGGGTATGGATCACATTGATTTCAGATTTAGAGTGACCTGTATCTTCCTTTTTCATTTCTTTCATTCCCAAAGTGAAACGTCATCTTCAGATAAGATTTAGAACAATTTGATGAAACCTGTGGAAGGGAAGGCTAAGTTTGGTACGAAACTACACAATGGAAATTTGAAGGATTCTTAAAGACATTATTTACCATTTGCAGATGAAACAAAAACCCAGCTTTAGTGCTTCAAAATAGCTCTGACAAGTGAGTTAGGGATAGAAACAACCAATGTAAAAACTTGAATCAGTATAATCAGTGTTAAGTCGTTGTTAAATTTATAATATGAGAACAATAACTATAATAAAAATGTTTCTTGACTAAACCATCTACAGTTATGGTTTACTGAGAAAAGTAGTGATATTTAAATATTTTAGGCTTTATTGCAAAATCTTTATATGGTAGGATGTTTTGTGATACAACTGACCTACACATATGCATCAAATGTGATATCTCGAGCATTTTTTAAATCACTGCTCCCAATGGTAAAAAGCACCTTTAATGAATATTCTCTAAAACTGATATACACATAAAAAGGTGTAGTGAGCTTACTGTTGGAAACAGCATCGAATCCGTGGTCGAAAATCTCAGCCACGTCGTTGTTACAGCCAGTTCGAAATTGATGTTTGCCATCGATGCAGTCTAAGGTCTGGTAGGTAAAGGCTGACACACAAGCAAACAGGTAGAGCCAGCCTGGTGCCTGCATGGGGAGGAAAGGAAATCAAGTCAACATACTGTATACGCTATATATTTCGCGGGGGTTTTATTTTCGCGAATTTCGCGAGTCGGGAGCTATTCGCGAAATTAACAACACGCGAAAATATTACCTTCCAAAATGAATCCCTTGCCTTGATGATACGAACATTTCAGTACTAGTATACCACGTCACGGCTTACCGAACAGACCATACTGGCTGAGCTTGTTTACGCACGTCCACGTCTACTAACGAATACTGTAGAGAGCCAATCCATTATCGCAAGGGGACCACTCGTCAGAAATCTAGCGCGATGGACTTAACCACTTCAAAAATGTTGAATTCTAACTTACTAGTTCGCAGAGTTTGGTAAGTTTTTTTCATGCAGTGTATCACTAGTATCATTCTTATTTGCTAGTAAGTTGAAAATTCACACTTTCTTTGCCACTTCATATTTTCTCTGGTCCCCCAATCGCGAATTTAACCACTCGCGAAAATGTGTGACAGCGGCAATTCGCGAAAATTTATGTACGCGAAAATTATAGCGTATACAGTATTACATTCAGACGATAAGCCCTAATCTCAAGGTTAAAGGGACATTCCAGACGATTTTCATAAATTCACATCATGTAGTTCATAAATCGACTACTCCATGTACAGATTTGTGGAATCTATAGTGGTTCTTGAGCAGAGAAATATTACTTTGAAAAATCGTAAACAAATTACACTGAACAAGGATGATGACATAGGAGGTTCACATATTTCAGAAATGTAGCAATGTATTAATTCCATTACAATACCGCTTGCTTGCGAGTTCACTTGTGTATAATCTATGCATGCCTTCTTCTTTTGTTCTGCTTCCTTGAGTCCCAACTCATGCATTCTTATGGTGACTCTGCCATGTCATCATCCTTGTTCAGTGCAATTTTTTCTAAATTTTGAAAATATTCTTATTCTTCATCCCAATTATCACAAATTCTGAAATTCTGTCCTCAGTAAAACTAATCTATAGTTGTTCAAATGTAAAAATCTGAAAATCATCCGGAGGTCTCCTTTAAGCTCTTGCCCCTTAACTTTGGTGTGCGTCCACACAACGCAGCTTAACCTTGAGGCCCCTTTGAGTGGTTGATTTTTGTGTCCACACGGTGCTTAAAGGGGGTGTACAGTACTGGTTGAGGTGGGGATTCATGTTTTTTACATTCTGAAGTGAGATAATGAGAAACCTCTTATGAAATACAAAAAAGAGCATGTGATTTCAAGAAGGATTCAATGTTTATTTGATGAAAATTGGTTTCCAAATGGCTGAGATATCCAAAAAAGTGCTAATAATAAAAGGCGACATGCCACAACTTTATTAGGATCTCTTTGTTTCACCTTGTTTTTGGATATCTCAGCCACTTCAAAACCGATTTTCATCAAATAAACTTTTGATACCCCTTAGAATTGCATGCTCTTTGACATCTCATAGAGTGGTTTCTGAATATCTCACAAAATGTTTAAAGCTAAATCCTCACCTCGACCAGAACTGTACACACCCTTTAACTACGAGTGGGGACCCCCCCTCCCCCCCCCCCCCAGCTCATGGTTAGAGCGCTAACCCTAAGATATCTCGTGGCTCTTAACATCGAGCTAACCTCGAGGTTAGCTAACCACAAGTGCGTCTACATGGCCCCTAACTACAAGCTTAACCTCAAGGTTTCCTAACCTCGAGGTTAAGGCTTGTCGTCTGAATGTAACTAATGAGGACGTCATCCAGTCATTACCACTTTCTAGCTCACTTGACCATTCAACCCATCACGTTCAAAGAGCACACGAAAGGGCTTTTTACACTTGTGTTTCTTAACCCCGGACTTTCTCTGACCCAGGACTATCGTTAGTCCCGTACCAATTTTTTCAGCTTTTTACACTGGCCAATTAGTCCCGTACTATCTCTTGTCCGGGGCTAAGGAGAAAACTGACCTTTTTACACTCGTATTTCTTAGCCCCGGACTTTCCAAACCACATGAATATTCATAATTACGCTGTGTACTGTACACGTACACGCACGCACCGGCAGCACTTGATTGCCTCGTTTCTGATTGGTCAGTGAGGGTCGGACTTCGTCTCCGTCGCTTAGCCCAGGATTATTTTTTCGTTCTGTTTACACTCACTTGCTTGGCACCGCAATTGCGGTGCTAGCACCGCAATTGCGGTGCTAACCCCTGCTATTTTGCAGGGCCAGATAGTACCGTACTATCGGTGGGGCTAGCCCACTTTGGCAAAAACGAGTGTAAACAGAAAGTGGGCTAAGGATAGTCCCGTACCAACGGTGGGGCTAAGGCCCCCCCTTAGCCCCACCGATAGTCCGGGGCTAAGCAAAAATTTACAAGTGTAAAAAGCCCTTCTTTGGCTTGATAATATGATGTTACATGTAAGTTCATGCATGCACGGATGTGCAGCATGCACACTACAAAGGTTAATTGCATTATCAATATGGAGTAAAATGTAACTGACTTGAAGATACTGTATAAAAATCATGATATATTTGCGGCATGAATTTTTCACGAATTGGAGCCAATGGCCTTTTTTGCAGCATGAAATTTTCTCTAACTGCCACTGTCACTCAATGCATACAGTGTAAACAATAACTTTCGCATGCATTTTAATTTCGCGAATCTTGGCACTCGCGAAATTCGCGAAATCAAAATGCATGCGAACATTCCTCGTTTTACAGTAGACATTCTATCAAACTGCTACCTGTATGAGGTTTTGATACATGGTTTTTCTTTGCTCATTTTTCCACTAATAACAGAAGAAAACTGGTTTATTGATGTTTCAAATCAAAGGTTAGCCAGGAATTTGATGGCCATTTTCAAATGACACCAAGGGACTCCAAATACCTCATGGTTTTTGTTTTGTTACATGCTAAACAAATGATACCATCATTACCCTTGCAATCATGATAGATGCTTTTACACGCTATAAAAAGGGACTACATGTGAAGAAAAGTACTGTACGTAATAATTCATCTTCCAATTATTGCTATACCGGTACTCATTGTTATGATGTTAAAGGGATGATACTAGTTTTGGTAGAGATTAGGATTGGGCTCATATAACCTTTTGCGAAATACCAAAACCTATTTATAAAATAATACAGAGCAAACCATTCCAGGAGGAATTCAAAGTTTTATTAGATGAAAATCGGTTTCGGGATTGCTGAGACATCCAAAAACAAAGTAAAACAAAGCGATCCTAATAAAAGGTGGATCCCACCTTTTACTACATGTAGGATTGCTCTATTTTGGATATTATACAGCCATTTCAAAACTAATTTTCATCACAGAAACGCTGAATCAATCTTGGAATTACATTCTCTTTCATATTTTCTAAGAGGTTTCTCATTATCTCACAAAAAAAAAAAAAAATGTTAGAAACGTGAAGTTAGGTCTCAACCACAACTACACAATCCCTTTAATCATTACTGTAATACTATTCTCATGGTCAAAATTGTCACTATCAGCATGACTGTAATAACTTCGTTGTATGACATAGTCTGATTTGAAGTACACATTTGTAGGCCTACACTGTAGCTCTACTGTCATGTAGTAGACTGATGCAGTCTACACAGTATGTTCCTCTTTCAGAATCAAGTACTGTATACGCTATATATTTCGCGTGGGTTTTATTTTCGCAAATTTGGCGAGTCGGGAGCTATTCGCGAAATTAACATCACGCGAAAATATTACCTTCCAAAATGAATCCCTTGCCTTGATGATACGAACATTTCAGTACTAGTATACCATGTCACGGTTTACCGAACAGACCATACTGGCTAAGCTTGTTTACGCACGTCCACGTCTACTTGCGAATACTGAAGAGAGCCAATCCATTATCGCAAGGGGACCACTCGTCAGAAATCTAGCGCGATGGACTTAACCACTTCAAAAATGTTGAATTCTAACTTACTAGTTCGCAGAGTTTGGTAAGTTTTTTTCATGCAGTGTATAACTAGTATCATTCTTATTTGCTAGTAAGTTGAAAATTCACACTTTCTTTGCCACTTCATATTTTCTCTGGTCCCCTAATCGCGAATTTAACCACTCGCGAAAATGTGTGACAGCGGCAATTCGCGAAAATGTATGTACGCGAAAATTATAGCGTATACAGTACTAGCTATAATTATTTTAGCATCTTCATTAGACTGTGAGAGAGAGCCGAACAGTTTCTGCACCCAAACATGTGGGGGAGCAAAGCCTCAGACCTACCTCATTGGCCCGAATTCACGAAGGTGGTATAATTGAAACCATGGTTTAAACCATTGATGGACAAAGACCGTACTTTTGTATGTTCACATGGCCAATTTCATTACGAAATCGGTCATTTCGTCAATTTCGTCGACAAAATGTTCATTTCCTTACGAACATGGTAACATGACGTTGACGTGAAAGACCATGTACAGTGTAATTCCATGAGGAATTCAACGTTTATTTGATGAAAATTGGTTTTGAAATGGCTGAGATATCCAAAACAGAGCGATTCTAATAAAGTGTGGGACCCATCTTTTATCACGATGGCTTTGTTTTACATTGTTTTAGGATGTGTCAGTCATTCCAAACCCAATTTTCATCAAATAAACTTTGAATTCCTCTTGAAATGGTATGCTCTGTACTATTTCATAAGTGTTTTCTTGGTATCTCGCAAAAAAGTTAAAAGCCCAATTCTCATCTCCACCAATACTGCACCTTCCCTTTAATATGAGTCACGTGAACGAGACAAGGTGACTCTCTTATCATCTGTTCAACTGTGAAGTCCTTCATTTTGCTGATGGCATTAATGCATGTACATGTACGTTATTGAGAACAGGAAACTTTCCATGGAAAAATCCTCAAGGCCGTACATGCCACATACACTGAATGACTATAGTACAATGACTCAGTCACACACGAACAGTCTGTACAAATACTACATTGTCTCTGCCACCACATACAGCAACATTGATCCACACAAATCAAATAATACGCTCTGCTTAATACAAGTTATGTACATGTTTACAAACATGCAGTTCTATCTAAATCTCTATTTCAATTTTTTATGCACATGCATCCTATATATTCAGGTCACATGCTTTGCAGAGACCCTTGTGCAAACATTGTCTCAGCAACTAGTGCATAGCAGTTCTCCTAGCTTGTTTTGCCATGGTTCATAGTTTTGTATTGTAGATATCCCACAGATAATAAAGTTGTTTGCCATATCATGCAGGGGTGCACAGGACTGGCAAAGATGTATTAAAAGAAAAAAAAAAACATTGGCTCATCCTTCATTCACTTTATTTTTCCATCACAACGAAAAAGCACTTGACCTATTGCTTTCAGAAAGCAGGGGGAATAATATTACCCTTCACATTTTTAGTCAGTAAAAAGTCAAGGAAATGTGTACCTTTCATTTAAAAGAAAAATGAAATTTTGATGTAGAAATTTTGTTGAATTTTGTTTTTATTCTCTTATTGTTCTTGTGTATTATCACAACTTACTGTCAAAGTAACTTCTCATCCAGCTATGGCTGCATCAACACCTTTTAGAATTCATTACTTTTGAATGGATTGTTTGGTTTCCCCCCAAATTTTCATGATGTGTTCTACTAATGATAATATTGTTGCATTCACTCTTCCCCAGGCCGGGGCTTCATTCCCAACTTCTTGCTCTTATCACACTGCTTGATATAATATCAGGACCAATTGCCCAGTCTGCTAAACTAATTTACCTGGCATTTTGATAACACAGAAACCTACAGCCAAATTTTACCATTCATCTCTTTCACAGCATTCACTTTTGAAGGAAGCAACCTCATATTGAATTACAATACACTGTACAATTGTATATTAGGATACCATATAATTTGCCAGCACATTTTGCAAATCAAAACTCCCAAGGCAATTGCTGAAGTGGTTAAGATAAAACCACTGAAAAAAAGACAGGGCACAGTGTACAGGATCCTGGCTACTACACAGTGTGCAAGATTCAATATGATTCATATCTCTGGCTGGTGATGAAGTGTTTACATTTCCAAACTTTTCTTACTTGCTGAACATGTGTTGGTATCAACAATTACATTGTACAATGTACATCTGAAGGTCCCACTATCATTCCAGTGAAAGTTAGTTCAGTGTACATTGTAGGTTAAAGGGGAATTTCATCACAGTATCATATTTCTTTGCATGAAGCAGAAGAATGTACATTGTAATAGATATGAAAAAAAATTAAGAAAGAAATTAGATGTTACACACACACACACACACACACACACACACACACACACAAGTTTGGAACTCTTCAGGTTTGGAGATGCTAATACACAGGATTTTTTGTAATCTTTCTATGTTTTTGTTGGAATTCAATGCATTTTTTCTTGCATTCTAATAGATATACCCATATGGAATATGCACATATTTTATCCATCAGCTCTGAGAATCATCAGGTGAACTTCCTAACCTAGGATGACTCTTAAACCACAAACATGATAAACATCAGAGTACATTTTTTATTATATTGTGGTTGTCAATGATGACCTGTACTATTAAAGAAAAAGCTTTAATAATTCAGCAAAGATGGAAAAATATAGTATCAAGGATTTCAAACTTGAGAGTCCGTGATTATGCATGCACATACACCTGTGCCTCCACTTCAGGTATTTCTACATTGGAATCAATGGTCTTTTAATACAAGTCTCTGTTTGCCATGATATATCATATCATGGCAAACTCACATCACTGGAATAACACACCATCTAATCTACTCGACACACAATTATTGAAGTGGCCATGATTATTATTTGTACTAAGGCACCTCCTATTCACGACAGCAAAACAAGCAGGCAATGTGCCAGTCAATATTGTGATATTCACACTGTTCATGTCCTTGGTTTCTATTCAAGATCTGCATCGCTTCCTCATTATCCCTGTCTGTGCACGCTAAAGCACACTAAATGGCAGCTGGCTTCAATGTACAGTCTTCTCAGATTGAAACACTGTCACAGATCCATACATACAAAAAAAAAAAACAAAAAAAAAAATCACAAAACTCACCATAATCACCAGGTGTATTCATATTTGAATTAATTATGGCATTAACCCATAAACTGCAGCAGGGCCACTTCAGTGGCCAAAATGGTACATTTTGTACCATTTTGATGATAATAGCTGGTATTTTGGCGAAAACTCAATATTTCCTGGAACATATAAATCCATTAATTTCAATCAAAGTACTACAGAAAAAATGAGCTTTCCTGATAAAAATGAAATTTGACACTTACAAATTATGTCAAAATATATGCATTTTTTGCACCAGGTACTGTACGGGAGAAAAATGATCATAGATGCATTACATGGACGACAGACATGCTTCACAATCACTCAAATATAAAAAAAGAGATAAATACCTAGAAATTTACTGCATAATTGGCTTCTGAACATACTAATCTACACAATTAGATGGAACATTTGAAAAACCTGAGAGTACACTTAGGAAAATATATTACTTTTCATATTTAAAAAAACCCCCAAAATATGGTATCTTTCAATATTAAATTTTATGTTTGGCATAAGATATTGCAATACATTAGCTGAAATTTATCAAAATGAAGTCTTGTTGGTGAAAAAAATTAATCCTCTTCAAAATGGTTCATAACATGACATATAAAATAAAAATATTACATTTTTGAATTATTTCTAAAAGCTTGAGTGGCCCAAAGACTAGAAATTCTTCAAATACCCTCAGTATGGTGATTTGTTGATGATAGTGATGATGATGATGATGAACATTTATCTGTAGTGCAAAGAACATTCAAAGATGCCCGCTTTGTTGGTGCTGTTCTCATTGTCGAAATACCATGGCAAATAGTTGTACCATTCACAAAACAAAATTACCTTAGTATTCCTGGCTAGAAATGTTCAGGCACAAATCATGCATGGAATAGACAGGTCAAGTGTCAGGTCATGAGAGAGAGAAAAAAAAATAACACTGCCATAAAACTGGTGGTATTTCGTGACATCATTCACTCTAATTTGATATTTTCTAGAAAGTGTGAATTACCACCCTATTATACCATGGTATTTCACAGTGTACTGCAATATTTTGCAACATGAAATTTTTTGCAAACTGGAGTCGACAGCCTTTTTCGCAGCATGAAATTTTTGCAAATTGCAACTGGCATTCCATGCAAATTGACACAGGAAAAATGCTTTCTGACATACAAATGTATAACAGCATAGGTAAAGGCAGTTTAGAGAAGAATTTATCAAAACAGTTAATAGTAGTGAATGAAAACGTTTGAAGGATAATATACAGAAGCTCTAAGAATACAGTTTAATAATCATAATGTAGACTAATATAGTCATTTTTTTTCTACGATAAAATCCAATCCAAGGGGACCAAAGAAAATCTTTCAACTTGCATTTTAGAACACAATACTAAAAATGCACTGTAAAACATTATGATGTCTTCATCCATGCAGGGTAAAATTTTTCTTAAACTTAAACATTTCTTTTTTCTGTTTTTTTGACTACTGCAAGAGTGACTCAAGCAAGTTCACAGTAAATGAAATCCTAATGCTGGTAATGAGTGATTCACAAAAATTCTCCTTCACATCCTGGGTATTTTTTTTGAGAACCTGGTCTAAACCTCCCACATCCTAGAAACCACTTTTTTTTTTTTTTTTTTTGGGGGGGGGGGGGGTGTTGCTGCATCTTGTACTTTTTGCTTTATATTCATTGTCAATGTTTCATCAGGTAGAATAAGAACTTGTCTTTGATTTGGGCTGTCACTGATATTGCACTTTAAAAGACTTAAGTCGATGCTTCTACAGGTTGTATCTCAAATAACATGTTGTGTTACTTTTTCTGATTTCATGCAGATTTAATGACCTTATGAATTTGAATTGAAAATCTCTCCGATATAAAATTTATAGTAAGATTCACAGTTGCCCATTTTATGAATGCAAGTTGACAATTTTCTAGAAATTATTAGTCAAATCTTGAGTCTGTCCAACTTTGTGTTAAGAGTTGTAACTGCTGGGCTGGATAGATTGGACAACCTTTTTTGCTTGCCAAGAAAATCTTCTCCATGACACAGATGTTCAGTCGAGTAACCACGGACACAATATTGTTTTGGAGAAAATAGTGTATGACAAGTAAGGGCGGTGAGTTGGCTCAGTTGGTAGCGCGTCTGCCTCACGATCACGCCGCCCAGGTTCGAACCCGAGTCTGGACTGAGCAATGTTGTGTGTAAGCATACTGTCCCCTCTAGCAAGAGGCAAAACACTCTGTCCCTCGGATAGGACATAAAATGGAGGTCCCATGTATGAGAGAGTAACAACTCATGCATGTAAAAGATCCCGCTTTATTTATTCATCATAAAGAGTAGGGTGTTTAACCCGGTGAAGTGGTCCCACCTCAAATCCAACTGGACCCCATGGAAGACCAGCTTAATGTAGCTGAATATGGGCTATCCAGCCATCTTCTCAGATGGAAAATGAACAAACAAGTTCGCAGTTGGCAGTGGTTTAGAATGACCCCTAATCCTAAAACGTCAAACCGTAACAACTGTAAGGCTAAAGCAGCATACCTTTCACTTAAAGGTGCATGGTCCCCGTGTTTTAGTCAAATGCGTACGCGGGCGCACGGCGCAAGTTTCCTATAGAGACCTACGCTATCGACTTCTCTTTGGCGCTTACGCTTTGGCCCACTTTCCCGAGTCCGAAGAAGTCCGATTCACTGTAGTCAGTGGTCCGATCACAGTTCGGCTCATGATTCGGCTGAGGGGGATGATCCCGACAGCTTTAGCAAACTTCCTTTGTGATGTCATAATAACAAGCACATATGCACGCACCCAGGCATTACTACAGACTGCGCGATGCGCAGAGAAGACAACAAAGGCAACGTTACTTAGCAACACCTACGCACTTTCCTCTTGATGACAGCTCTACTTCGGTAATCTTCGTATCAATGCTAACGGTGATCGGCAGTATCATCAACAGCGCCATCTACACTACCGGGACTATGCCCCTTTAATCCAACTTGCTTTTACGTTCAAATGCTTCTTTCACTGCAACATAAAGAAGCTTTAATCCCCATTACTTTCTCATTATCCATAATCTCTCAGATGTGAAGAATCTGCTGAGCTACTTTTCAAATAGCTCTGATTACTGCTTCAAAGTATTCACAAAAGCACTGCATGAAAAGGCAAATAGAATATTATCAAAGTTCCATTCAATACTTCTTCCCTGCAGGTATTTGTGGTTAAATCATCCAACCACATAACATGGACAAGACAAAAAAAAAGAAAAAAAAGCATGTTCCTAGTATTGTGAACTCTGTATAGTCTTCTCAGGGCTGCAGAAAATTTGCATCCCCCCCCCCCCCAAAAAAAAAAAAAAAAAAAAAAATCATAAACAGTAACAAGATTAAGCTTGTAAAGTATGTTTAGGAAAATGATTCAAGGGTTCTACTTAATAATTAGTTTCACCATCTGGAAGGATTTGCCTTCAAAAAAAGAAAAAAGATCTTTCCCCTAGGTACAATGAATGTACAATGTATACACACAAATTATAAGAGGAGTTAGTGACCAGCTTGACCTAAAGAAGATAAGTGGTCAGTGCTGATGACCATTTTGGGGTATATTGCTTTGAGGTCATGACTGCCTAGCTATGGGCAAGTGCTTTACCACCTGGTACAATGGAAGTGTGTATCGGTCTACATTAGGTAAATCAGGGCTCCACACTAACTTTTATTTTTGGTGGCCCAAAGGCAAACATCCGACCTTTTTTGGTGGCCCGATCAGGCCATCAAATTCTTCATTTCTGAAATTTTGGTGGCCCGACGTGCGTTTTTGGTGGCCCCGGGCCAGCGCGCCACCGTTAGTGTCGAGCCCTGGGTAAATGCACTGTAACTTGGTTGTACACAATACTTCTTCTGGGTCGGGAGAAGATCATACAATGAAATGGAATGTACAGTCTTGAGCTCATTTGAAGCCCTTCCCACCACACTCACCCCCCCCCCCCCCCCCCCCCCACCTCAACCCACCCATTTCACTCTGGGCTACCAGAACTATTATCGGAACCACCCCACCAGTGAGATCAGACCATGAGATTTACTGGGAGGAAATATGTATCTTTCGTATGAAACTGTACTTACCATGTAGCTTATGCAAGCACTGTATGATTTATGAGGAGTATATTGAGCAGTTGACAGACAAAAAAAAAAAAAAAAAAGAATCACAATTGGCACTCACTTGAGCCCTGGCATAAGGTTTACAAGTTACAAAATAGGGTTTGTATAACAGATAGGTTTATAGGTTTCATATATGCTATTACATGTATATCGCACCATGGCTTGGATGAATGAATGAAAATGAAGAAAACTATTTAAGGCAAGAGCAGGCCATCCAATAATTTTATCAACAGAAAGACTAACACACACACACACAAATAAAAACAAAAATACTGAAATGAAAGTTCACTATTAGATGACATATTACAGATAAGTTTATCAGGTCCAAGATCATGGTTTCACTAAGATAAGGTCATGAACAGACGGGGAAACAGATGCTCTGCTATATCCCACATCCCACACAATCTGCAATTGATTTGACCCTGATACAGTTTTGAACTCTTATAACTACAAAGAGGTGCAGCCCTGGCTGTATCCATGATGACATGAACAATATGTGCATCCGAGGAAACAAAATCATACCAATCTATTAAAGCATTCACAAATAATCTTCAAAAAAAAAATTACATAGAAATCAATGACTAACACTTAAAAAATAAAGTCAATTGATAGCCTGATTGAAAACACTTAAAAAATAAGCCCAAAGTCCTATCAAATATTCAAACATGCAGCATGGCATGCTTCAACAAAGTCTAAAATACTCAAACTAGAAATGTCGCTATAGTGACTGGTATGCCTCCGCCATACAATGCATGATTTTCCCAATAGGTCTATGGTAAGTCTTGACAATGTGTGATGACAGTTTCATATAATTGGCAAAATATTAAAATGACATGTTTGTCACAAACGTGTTGAATGTCCACTTTCCTTGAACTAGGTTTCATTGGACAAATGGCTATATTGTCTAAGAGAGTCGGTATTTGGGGATTTGAGGATTTTTACTGGACTTTTGACCCTTTTATAAGTTTATGCATTGAGTAATTTCCAAGATATGGAGAAAAAGTTTAATTTCTTTAATAAGTTTACATCATCGTAAAATCTTACCATTTTAACTGGGCCTTTGACCCTTGACCTTTGACCCTATGACCCTAAAATTCCCAAGAGAATCATGGTCCAGCAGAACATGCAAAAATGTACTAAGTTTCATGATGATACCTTGAGCCACTTCTGAGATAAGGAAGAAGAAATGAAATTTAGCATTTGCTCTCTAAGTGACAGAAAATTTCCCACAGAATCTCTATTGGGCAACACGTGTATACACTATTAAAGTTTCAAGAAAAAATCCTGCAGGCATTGCATAGATATGAGGGAAATAGTGAAATTTTGAGGAGTTGACCTTGACCTTTCCCTGACCGTTAACCCCATGACCCCAAAATCCCAAGACAATCACTGCCTGTCAGTATTTAAAACGCATATTTACTAAGTTTCAAGAAGATACCTTGGACCATTTCCGTGATATGGAGACCTTTGACCTCATGGCCCGAAACTTTCTCTAGAGAATCTTTACTGGGTAGTACATGTATACTGTACACTAAGTTTCAAGAAAATACCTCAAGGCATTGCATAGATATAAGGGAAATTATAAAATGTTGAACTTTTGACCTTAACCTTTGACCTTTGACCTTGATCATGTGCACCCAAAAGTTGATAGGCACAACTTCACCCACTCATGTATATACATACAAATTTTCATTAGGATACCTCAAACAGCTTTTTAGTTTTGCTGTCCACAAAACTGATTACGGACGGAAGGATGGACAGACAGAAGGACAGACAACCTGAAAACACAATGCCTCCCGTGACACTTCATGGCGGAGGCATAAAAAGGGTCAGGGAAAATAAACAGGAAGCAGAGGATATTCATGAAATGAAGTAAGTGAACAATCTTCAGAACCTATCATTGTTTAGTTGTGCCCAGTGCACATATATATACCATATTTTATATATATATTTTTTATTTTTATTTTTTTTTGGAGGGGGGTGTTGCCACGTTCAAATAAGTTGATCATTTAGCTATTTTAAGCACAAAACATTGGGACTTTCTACACTGGCTACACCCATATCTTTACAGAACATTTGGTTTTGTTTGTTTTGTTTGTTTGTTTGTTTTCACTTCATTTCTTTCTTAAATTGAGTAGGGGATTTTAAGTCCTCATACCAAGGTATTTCTAATCCTTGTACCCATGAATACATTGTATGTAGCGTACCTGGGCCCCGCTTTATCGAAAGATACGGTATAATCGATTATAAATTTCCTTACCACACAGGCTGCCATAGACTTACCATAGAAATGAACTACATATGTATATAATCAATTATAACTCTTCATAAAACAGGGCCCAGGTAGTACAATGCGTCCAGATGCATTTAATTGTGCCTTACCTCTTCAGTGGCTGTCGGGCAGTAGTGGACAAACAGCAGACCGGTCACAATATTTAGCACCAGTCCAGCACTGGTCAGCAGGTTGCTGGACAGCCAGTGGGGCACTTTGGTCACCAACCACTCCCAAAAGAGATTCATCATTGGATGCAGGAGGGTGGAGCCACGTACGTGGTAACTGTGATAGCGGACTCCTGCCACCTCCCCCTCGGTCATCTTGTCAAACGTGAGACATCGATACAGAAAGCTGGAGGATGCGAAAAAAAAAATCATTCCTGATTTACATTTGATGGAGATACCTTTCAGATGATTCTGAAGAAATGATACAGGGTAAAAGTGCAGAAGTTCTATTTTGCAAAATTAAACACAAAATGTTGCTGTTTTTATAGATAAGCTTGGATTATTTGAGTAAAATCGCTTGATTACATCATTAAATCAAAATTATTTTAGCAGATCCTGTCTGTTAAAAAGATCATGACTTGAATTCTACCAACAGTGAATACATGAGCTACTACATTTAACTATTCATGCTATTGAAACTCATACCTGAACAGATTGAAAATGTTTTGATTACAAACCAAATTTTCCTTGAAAAATAAGTTATTAATTTTCATAACAATTAATATAACAGAACAAAGTACATGAAAAAAATCATTAAACATCAAAAACAATTTCAAAAATCATATTTCAGTTTGTGTAGCAATATGTAGCAATCAGTCATCTAGTAGATTATGCAAATTTGTGAAGAGATATTCTTTGCTTTAAGTTTTACCAATGTTCAAAACATTGGTTAGTGATCTAATATAGATTTTGATGGGGACCTTGCATCATTCAGCTTGATAATGTGAATGTGGCAACATTTGCAATAACCACTATTTGATATAAATTTTGGGAAGAGCTTCAAATATCATGTTTCATTGGTAACACAAACTTTGCCGTGTCATCTCGTTGCTCTTTTGCATTTAACCATCACATCGTCTTCATCTTCGTGATGCGGGACGGCTTAGTACAGCTAAGCGACCTTCACATGAAGATTTATCATGCATCCACTTCGACTATTTGAAAATAAAGTTTCAGAATGCCCCTTCACATTTGACATTCAAACTGACATTAAAGAAGAATGAAATCCATATATGGTATGTATCTGGATTGAACGAATGCATGCAGCATCATTAGAATACAGATGTACATGCACCAGTTATTTTAGTACAGTTTGAAAGAAAAAGTGGACAATCCTTTCAAAAGTTTCTAGATTCTTTAAAGTGGAGTCAAAATTTTTAATTTTTCAAAAGTTTCCATGCCATCATCACTGGATGAGAAAACCATAACAGGTTGTGATGTCACGCATGAATAATAATGCAAAAACAGATATCAAGAGAATTCAATAATTTTCTTTAAAGGGATTATACAGTTTTGGTTGAGACCTAATTTTGGGTTTCTAACATTTTTTGGTGAATAATGAGAAACCTTTTATGAAATATGGGAGAGAATGTAGTTCTATGAGGAATTCAACGTTTATTTGATGAAAATTGGTTTTGAAATGGCTGAGATATCCAAAAAAAAAGCAATTCTAATAAAGTGTGGGACCCACACTTTATTACGAATGCTTTGTTTTACTTTGATTTTGGCTGTTTCAGTCATTCCAAACCCGATTTTCATCAAATAAACTTTGAATTCCTCTTAAAATGGTATGCTCTGTACTACATCACAAGTATTTTCTTGTTATCTCACAAAAAGTTAAAAGCCCAATTCTCATCTCCACCAATACTGTACTATCCCTTTAATGAAAAGTATAGATCTACATGCCCTATTCTGGATACTGACATCGTATATGTTAAGGGGAACATATCCCCCTGTTTTTTGAAATCTAGGCAAGTCAGGTACTTTTTCATTCTGCTAGCATAATGGAAATATATTCACTCAATTCACATATAATAGATCTCATTGGGTCTCATTCTCTTTCAAATATTTGCCAAGTTTCCCTTGATCTATCACTTGGTTGTCCATGCGATCAATTATTTAAAGGACAAGTTCACCTTCATAGACATGTGGGTTGAGTGAATGCAGCAATATTAGTAGAACACATCAGTGAGAGTTTGAGCAAAATCGGACAATTCGTTAAAAAGTTATGAATCTTTGAAGTTTCTGCTCAGTCATGGCTGGATGAAAAGACTACACTAGCTTGTGATGTCACATGAGTACAACGATATAAAGAAAGAATAAAGAAAATTCAACATATTTCCATTTTTCTCGCATAACAAAAGAACACTCGACTTCTCTCTTTCAGAAGGCAGGGGGAATAATATTACCCTTAACATACGTCAGTAGCAAGTCGAAGAAATGTGCACTTTATTCAAAAAGTAAAGTTTTGTGAAATTCTCTTTTTATTTTCCTTATATAGTACACATGTGACATCATACACTGTACATGTAGTAGTCTTCTCTTCCAGCAGTGACTGCGCAGATACTTCAAATATTCGTAACTTTTGAACAGATTGTCCAATTTTCCTCAAACTTTCACTGATGTGTTCTACTAACATTGCTGCATTCTCTCAATCCTTTATGTATATGAAGGTGGACTTGTCCTTTAATATTCTATCTTGGATTCACAAAATTATCCTGATTCATGGAATAGGATACAGACTGACTGCGACCAGCCCGAATTTATTACTGTGTTACAAGGAGCGCCCCGGGGTTAGATACAGACATATAGGTTTCTATAGCCAGCTGTGAGGGTGAGCCGAGGGGTATCTGTGGTAATCAGCAGTGCCAGTGGCAGTGGTAAATAACTAAAAAATATTGTTAGATGTACTACAGTACAGGAATGATCTAATTAGAAAATAAGTTAAATGAAAATCAATAGTAAGTTGATGGGTACCCAAGGTTACCATAGGAACAGATGTAGGACCTACCTTACAATGGTATTGATAGCATATAGCCTAGGCCTAACGATTAGAAGCTCTACATTAACCTGAATATGTGGGTTACGATTATGGCACCTCTGCACCCTTGTTGACACACAGCAAGGATTGTTCATCCCGGTATAGCTTCAACGGAGCTGCAGTTTTGGGATCAACAAGTAACAAGTAACTTCGAACTAGAATTCTAGTCTAAATTGCATTGGTCTTCACAGAGGGGGTGGGGCATACATTGACTAAGTGCAAATTGTCCAGGGCAAAAATCGATTATTGTGACCCCTCCCCCTTCTACCGCAGCCTGAGATGCTCAAACGGACGCGGCTTTATTCATTACCTGCCTCTGCGTTCATCCTTTGCTCCTCCAACTGAATTCACAGCCATGGCTCAGGATGCCTGCGGGATCCCACTCTTTCGATCGAAGCGTAGCGAGATTCCTTCGATCTGCCTCCGCAAGATGAGCTGGCTGGCTGGTGCTGGTGGGAGTGGTGGGGTTCGATGGTTGGCGAACGACTCAACGCAGTATGACAGGCGTACAATTTATTCACTGGTTCATTTCATATCTATTGCACAAAATTAGTAAGGATTGTTGATCTACTGTGTCTTGGCTGGTCCGTACTTGTTTGGAAACAGTCTAGTCATAGAAGCTCTGTAGTGCGTAGCGTCTAGAGACGAAGATTTGCTGACTGATGATCGCGGTTCTAGCTCATAAGTGCAATATGGAGCGGCTAGCTAATCCAACGATACAGTACAATTGTACGGCCGGCCGGGTACCGGGTACGTTTATTACAATGTACACACGCTCGTTGCGCTCTCGCGCTCAACTACAGTACTAGTAATTTGAGCTACTGATAGCTCCCGAAGCTAGAGGAGGTCCATGAAAGTCTAGACGGAGAAAATAAATAGGCACCAAGCACAATACACAACGACCTATCAAAATTGACCTTATCTGACCAGCCACTGCCCCCGTTCCGCGCCGTGACTTCGCTCACCGACTCATTTGGAAGTCTATTGGCTTTATCTCTTCTGGGGGGTGTTTCATGAAACTTTTTGTCGGTGATTTACACCGACAACTGTTAAAAGCTACTGAAATCCTTGCGTCTGATTGGCTGATAGCAAATTTGTCGGTGAAAACCTCCGACGAACTCGTTGATGAAACACCCCCCTATGATATAGCCCTCTGATGAATACTACTGGATTCTGATTGGCTGAAACTGGATGTAGTATTAAAGTTCGATGATAGTACGTACCAAACTCAAACTGACCCATTTTCAGTATGAATCTATTAAAGGGATGTATAGTTTTGGTTGAGATTGGAATTCAGGTTTTAAGTTTTTGCGAGATAATCAGAAATCGCTTATATGAAATATTAATGAGCATAGACAATTCAAAGAGGAATCAAAAGTTTATTCGATGAAAATCGCAGTGACCGATATATCCAAAAACATAGTAAAACAAAGTGGTCCTCCCAAAAAAATAAATAAAATGTGGGACCCACCTTTTATTAGGCCCATGTTGTTTTACTTTATTTTTGGATATCTCGGCCATTTCAAAACCTTCTTTTTTTCAAATAAACTTTTAATTCCTCTCAGAATTGTATGTTCTTTAAAGTGGTTTCTAATATCTCGCAATAAAGTAAAAACCCGAATCCCCATGTCATAATCAAAACTATATCCCTCCCCCTTCAAACATTTTTGGCTTTTGCAAGGCCGTATTCACTATATGCGACCTCGTCTAGCACCTGCGATTTCATATAATATCATATAGATGTCACATAGATATGATATCACATAGATACTTTGATAGTGAAGCGTGAGCAGAAATTCCTTAGTATGTTCAAAGATAAACATACAGTGTATACTTCAGGCAACTGAAAGCAGGGAGGTGAGTCGCAAGAAAGATACATGTAATACGATACGGCTTCTGCTTCTTCTCTTCCATTAGGCCTATACACTAGATATCTTATTTCTTCTTCTTATTCAACGTTTTCTTTTCTCCCTCCCCCCCCCCTCCTTGTATATGACAATTATCGGCCCTATTAGATTATCATGCTGTTGTTATTGTTGTTGTCATTACTGTTATTGTTGTTTCAACAACAAAAAATATTGAAAACCGGTACGATCCTAACTGGCATCATTTCGGTATAATGAAGGAGGAGCTTTTAATGAATGAGGGAGAAAGGTTTGCGGTGACACCATTGTGTATGTAGTCCTATAACCGGATCGTTGCTTGGCAGAAGAAGAGCTTAGAAATATGAGAATTGAAAAGGGAAGCGACAGGTGCATGTGGGGCTTGAAAGGAGGGCAAAAAGTGAAGAGTGGGGGACAGTACTGGGCTGGAAGTTGAAGAACTGCACTAGTGGAGACGGTAAGGAAGAATAGAGTGAGAATCAAGTAAGATGTTCGGACATCGTTAGGAGGAGAAAGATGAAATAGAAGGGAAGAGGAAGAAGGGGGAGTTGAAGATTGGAAAATCATGGAGATAAGAGAGAGAAGTGAGGATTCATGAAACCAAGAGAAGAACAAAGTCGGCGAACAAGGTGGACTATGGAATGCAGAATCAATGGAGAAAGGATGAATAATCAAGCGAAGGAAAGGTAAGTCGAGGAGAGATTAGACTATGTTGAGAGAAGGGAGAGAGGGGGGAGAGAGAGGGGGAGAGAGGGGGCGGTGGGGGAGGAAAAACAAAGAGAAGAATTCAGAAGAAGAAGAAGAAAAAAGGGAATGAAAGTCAAGAAAGCAAAGGAGAGGGGGCTTGGGTGGATCCCAGAAATAAAATAATGCTGCAGAGGAGAGAAAAAAAAAATGTGGAGAGGAAAACTAATGACAATTAAATCCGGAGAAGGTTCCTGTGGGAGAAAGACAAAACGGGCCCGAGAAAATTTAATAACCTATGAAGAAAACTGTAAATTAATACGGTGGTCCTGGGGGCATTTCATGAGGCATTTTGTCCGACAACTTTGTCGGACAAATTTGCTCTCAGCCAATCAGATGCACTGATTTCGGTAGCTTTTAACAAATTGTCAGATAAAACATCTGACAAAACGCTTCATGAGATGTCCCCTGAAAACGAATGGGTGGCTTCCAGTGAATGATGCGACGCGAAGTATATAAGTATACATAATCAGAAGATTTCAGCAAAGGAGGAATAAAGATGGTGGATATAACAAAATCAATTGCTAAGTTTTCGGTTGAAATGGCTTGGTCGTTTTCTTAATGACTCAAGAGATAATGGGAAAAAATGTGTTCTTATTGGTTTGATTTGCTAGGGGATATTATTTTGCTGCTGAATTGTAACTACAACATGAGTATTATTAATGATATTGATAAGAAAGTTCCAAAGTTTTGTAAAGAAATTTTACAGGCATGGGAACAAATACGATATTGTACTACAGTGAAAGATATCGACAGTGTAAACAGTGGGTCAACTGATGTTTTAAATCAGATTGTTTGGCATAACAAACTTATATTGTTTGACAAGCATTTGTAAAAATTGGTATGAAAGTGGCATACTCTATTTTGGAGATTTAGTAACAATACATGGTTTCCGGTCTTTTGCATACATTATGTCAGAAATTAATTTCAAAAGAAGAAAATGTACTGCAATTTTTGATTATGCAACATTATTAAAAGGCAATACCATTAGTATGGTTTAACATGATACATAAGGAAATGTTTGATAGTTATATCAGAAAAGAAAAAGTATTGTGTATACCAAGTGTGTGTGTGTTTCAAAAAAGTAGTCTTCATTATGGATCTAAGCAGCAAGGCTTTGTATAATTTGATACCTTCAAAAAACTTGTTAACCAATACATGTTCCTTATATTGGGAGAACAAGTTTCACTTCCAAGCTGATTGGGCCAGTGTATTCAGATATAATTTAGAATATATAAAAGAAAACAAATTACGAGAACCTAATTTGAAATTTTTGTATTATTTATTGCCAGTGAGAAGTAATCTATTAAAATGGGGTTTAAGTCATGAGGATTTGTGCCCGAACTGCAACGTATAAAGAGGACATTGTTCATGCTTTCATTGAATGCAAACTTAATGAAAATTTTCTTTTATATACGTAAGGAGTTTGTTACAAGATGTATACCATGCAACAGTAACAAATATCAACGTTTCACATTTGCTGAAAATAGAGTGCAAGAGTCAGTATAGTTTGTTTTTGACAATAGCATTTTGGAGTATTTATAAGCTTATTTTGAAATGGAATGAAACCAGTAATAATAAAAGAAGTTGTTCTTTAAAGCATGTGTTTATGAGAGAAATTAGAACGAGAATAGAAATACAATGTTGTATGAAACATAGAAGAACACTACGGAGAAATGAACAATTGTTACCAAACGAATTGTTGAACCTCTAATGCACGATTGTGCTTGCATCACTTTTATGTGACATCGTTACGATAATATTATTTTGATTGTGTATTTTGAATGGAATCCTGAATAAATCCTCAGATGAGGCAAAAGAAAAAAAATGGTTGTATAGAGAAAAAAGTATACATAATCATTATAAACTAACCTGCTAAATAATGCAAAATTCCTAGATTACAACCAACAAAACATTCATTGGGTTTGGGAGTCCCTTGTGGCTATTTTCTGACCATGTTATATCTGTTCTCAGTGGTTTTGAATAACTTGCTGCTACAAACAAAATTAATGTAAAATGATGGTAAAACACATATTTCTTGGTAGAGGTAATGATTCATTGTGAAGACATGTTCATTTGAGAATGTTTGTGTTTTTTGAACAAACGAAATTTGATAAAGATTTCCATGATATTATATTCTATGAGTTGTGACGTCATGACTAACCCAATGACCTCATCTTGATATTGACCGACATCACGTTTCTGACAAAAGACGTGAACTTTTTAAAAAACGCCCTCTATTTATTTATGTTGTGATTTCAGTGATTCTTTCCACTTTTGTGTCTTTTTCTTTACTCTATGTTTGATTTCAATTTCAGTAGTATACGTGGCTTTGTCAAGGGCAGTGCTCCCAAGTGTATGTAGATTCCTTTACACAAGCAATATATTCGTGGCGGAACCGCGTAGTCTCCCCTTGAGAGTTAGTTTGAGCAAACCCCCCCCCCCCCCCCTTTCCCGGGCGGGGGAGGGGCTTTGCAACGTTCACGACTGAGGTAAAGCAAGTTCGTTTATCTCTTATGTGTTCTTTTTGATATATTTTGTCTATGCATATTATAGAATTACATGTGAAGAGTTTCATTGCAAAATGGTCTATGCGCCATTTTTAAACATTTCAAAGTAAGTCCATCATCAGACAGAGCGAAATAAAACTTTTCCAGTAATATCTCACTGCCTAACATAACGAGGGATATTCTATAGAAATGATGATTAAAGATAGCCTGCATTTTCTTATTATTTGGGATTTTTATCAGCTTTAGTCACAAATATCTCAACTTAACAAGAATGGATTCAGCTCGTTTTGCGATAAAACTCTTCACGTTTTCATCACTAAATGTGAGAACGAAACCATCAACGCACATTGTGACAGTCGCTGCTCGTAGATGGGGTAGTTTGGATATGGAGTATATGTGTTCTGTATACACTTGCTGTATAATGGTGGTCATACATCCCCACCACATAAAGAATTCTACAGTCGTGTGTAGAGTTTTGTTATCCCACACGTGTTAAAATCCCAAAGATTGACAAATTCTCCACACTTAATACACAAATAGAGATTTATGAATTTCTCGTGTCATATACCTAAGAAAAACTTATCACTTCTTCTTTGCTTTGTTTTGCTTTACTTTCGTTTATTACTGTTGTTGTTGTTGTTGTGTTTTTTGTTTTTTGTTTTCGTTTGGTTGTTTTTTTGTTTTTTGTTTGCTCTACGCCGAAGCAAAATTCTCTTCCCACCTCCCTGCTATATACATTTAAACAGAACTCGGGTCCAGTCTCGCAAACGAGGTGTATTTTGCAGAGCGCGGCCCACCCACATCAACCACAATTATATATCATAATTAATGTTAATCAAGTTGTTATATTTTACCTTTAAGATGTTTTCCCCTCCAATTTATTCTAGTATAGGGCCTAAGTATCCCAGCAGATTTTTTTTTTTTCAGAAGTAGATTTCATGACTTTCTCTTCATGTATTTAGCTTGTAAATTTTCAAAATGTCTTTAAGACTCAGTGACAAAAGCGATAAGAATTTTATTGACAAATTATTTTATTTTGTTATCGTCAGTCATTAAAGAACGGGGAGAATGCCAAATGAAATCACATTCTACCTATAAATGCTCATTGGTGCAATTTAATTTAATTTAACTTTAGATTTTCATGCGTCTCAATTGGTCTTTTATATTACACATTTACCGCAGACCTTTTATACACTGACTGCAATTGGTGAATATGTCTCTTTTTGTACTAATAATTGACATGAACATGTTGTTATTCCTGGCTGGGTGTTTATTTCGATAAAATGCATGTCAAATTTCTCATAGAATTTCTTTGTACATTCTGTTGAAAAAAGAAAGTGAAAATAAAGTTTGAATTGAATTGAATAATTTGTTTCTTAAGATTTCTAATACACAAACACGACCGGTATAAGTATATCCTATCAGCTGTTTGTTCAAAGACCCTATAAACTCAAGAAACGCACAGCGCCAAACAATACAAAATAAAAGCCATTTTCATCATTTTACGTTTCGTTCTCCTGCACGCTGATTCAATTTGTTCATTTTTCTTTTCATAATCTCCTTTCATGTTGAATGTGTCATAAATTAATGTTATAAACGAGTAACTTGTCAACGTATGAGGTCATTTTTTCAGCTAAACAACACCAGATGTATCTTACTATATGATAGAGAATAATTACTTAGTATGTTATTGAAATCCATCCCTGTGGTTGTTGTCGTATAACATAGATTTGAAACAAGTGGAATCGAATAATGTATAGTATTTTGGCAGTGTAGTGCTCAAGTACCCAAACTGGAATGTAAACATTAAATATAAACTAGGGCATTCCTTGGATCCCACTTCCTATATAGGAGCTCCGCTCTCGAAAAATACATGCATTAACTTTTATCTTCGTTCTGCCTTTTTCCCTATCTAATACTCCTATTATTTCTTGTGATTTCGTACGCTAATTTTCTAACAGTCACTTGTAAATATTGTGATTCCTAATGATTCTTTAATAAAAATATAATTATACAAAAAAAAAGTCTGTCGAAAGTTGTGTAAAGAGGTATATAGGCGTGCATGGTGTGAAGAGGGTGAAAATTCCTTCTTTCTTATTATTCACTCCTTACAGTCTCCCTCTCAACCATTTCTCTCTCTCCCTCCTCTCCCCCCTCTCTCTTTATGTATATATTATATATATATATATATATATATATATATATATAAGAGCTTGCTTCCAAAAGGAGCTAAATCTATTGAAAAATTATGGATTTAGCGCCTTTTGGAAACAAGCTCTTCATTTACATACATCTATTTCATTTTTCTCTTTGTTTTAAATCTGTCTTTGATCACAATCTTTACCACTTAAACCCATCTCCTCGCGCAGTCTCATAGCAAACTTTCAAAAAATTTTCATGGTGAATGACAAAACAGGGAACATAACTCCAAACACGGCTTAATTTCATTCGTCTTTTTTTTATTCAAGGTGGATTGCCACAAATGACTACATAAACACTTTCCTTGGCACATAACTAGAATAAAGGAAAAGATTTAATCAGCAAAGGTATATCTATGTGCCAAAATGAACGAGGTCTCAAATTTGCAAATCAAAAATTAGATAAAACACAAAGCACTTCTATTCTGTTACGTTTGCTATACCATCTGGTATACAAAACAGGTGGTAAAGTGCTCTTGTACTGCCGAAATGTCTATGCCAATCTTGAAACAATAAGATCTTCAAATTTCACTGTGTTTTCACTTTATTTTTTGGATAAGTTGGCATATACAATTAAGAAATTACTAACAATGACACGCAACTTGGGCCAGTTGGTGGGGGGGGGGGGGGGGGTATCATAATGATGATTTTGATTATGGTGACGAAATAATGACTTAAAATACTCTTTATATACCTGGGCATAAGAACCCATGCCACGACAAGGGAAATTTTAACCTCCAAAGCAAATGTTTCATTTGAATAAGCACATCCATGACAATTGATATCAACTGACTTCTGGAGTGAAATGGAACATAGACAAAAAAAAAAAAAAAAAAAACCGAATGGCGGGGAATGAATCATCGGAGATTTGTTCCTGCATTGTCCGACCTCCATGTCCTACATCAAACCTAGGTGTGATCATAATTATAACGACTGCTGTTTCTCATTAAAATCTTTCGAAGATGAATGATGAATAATTTCAATTTTTTTAAAACACGAGCGTTTGTATGACTTTTCCGACACGCCAACAGGAGTTACTGTGTTCATGTTTATATATATATATATATATATATATACACCGATATATGGTTTCTCATGACTGAAATGTGTGCCGCGACATATTAAATGTGTTGAGACAGCTGTCTCTATATAGATTCACCATGCTAGTTATACGGTGACACGACATTTCTTATGACAATTGCTCCGGTCTTATTTTCTCCAGGGACTTAGGGTTAGGGACAGGGTTCGGGTTAGGGTTGTGATAGGGTTTTAGGTTCAGTTTGATTATGGGGATTATGATTAGGGTAAGGGTAATATTTGTGGGTAGAATTTATGTTTGTTAACATGCAGATATTATTTCATGGGAGCGGTTGTCGCGGGATCATAATCTGTTATTTACGCATATTTACAAGTTGCTCAAGCACCAGCTGTCACTGTCTTTTTCTTTTTCTTCTTATCAATGTCTGATTGCTCTATAAGGAAAGTTCATACATAGAGTTCGGATTAAACCTTTTACTGCACAGGATAATTTCTCCCCGAAAAAAAAAAAATCATCTGCAAATTCTATGTAGGCCTATTACAAAAAGCAAATAAACAAACAAACAAATTAACAATCTTTATGATTATTCATTCGCTATGTATAAAAGAATCATTCCCTCCCAAATGAATCATAACTGTTATGTCAAAAAGTTCAGGGAAAGATTATGAAAGCAAAATTGCAATTTTGAAGATAACTGGTGTGTGATCAAAAATAAATCTAAATTTGGCTCTTGAACATGCGGTATCCAGAACGTTTGCAGAGTTTATTCTAACGATCATCAAGATATGATTATGATTAATCATTGTATAACCAACACATGTAGAATCGATGGTGGTGGGACATTATGATAAATCAAGTATATAGCAGTAGATAAAAGTAATTGCATCAGCAGGAATGGCATTAGTAACTGAGTAGTAGCAATGGTGTTGACCACAGATAATACGTTCAGACTGCCAACTTGACAACAGTCGTGATTAACACAATCAAAGAAATGAACAACTCATTTTTCACGTAGTACATAAATTGACCGCACGTTTTCACTTAATCACAAACGCAATTGGTCATATCCCATGGCATAGCATTTTTTTTTTTAATAACAGATATTCGCGTCAAGGAGTCGCTAACTCAAAATCATTGGATTTACATTATTTACTACAGCAATATGATAATCCAATAGAGCGGAAACCATAAAACACAGAAAGCCTCTTAATGCAACATCGAAAGCATCAGTTGATGTTAATAGAAGAACTAAATACGACAGTGACATGTACGAGAGTGTTTTGATTTGTTTTGTTTGTTTTTTGCATTACCAATTTGACAGTATATTTTATACAGTTTCTTCCGAGTTCGACATAGAAAATATTGCATGGCTATAACTATAAGAGCGAATCTGTCTGCACGTACAAAAAAGAAAAAAGAAAAAGAAGAAGACAAACTCAGTGTTCATCAGCCATGTATGATACCAGTATCTGTCATGCATGTCAGTTATGCTTACAACATGGAACGCAAATTCGATGTAGTCAGTTTATTTTTTCCCCAGAACAGCAACTCCCAAATTTTGTTGACAATCAAGACGTCTGAAGGCATTTTAAGAAGGAGATGTCACGAGTGCGGGACACTATTCTTCAGAGCCGATGCGTTGGACGACACATGGACAGAAGGCGATGACTTCGAGCACTGCAAACACGAACACGGTGTCGATAGCGACGATGCTGTCCAAGGCGTATGGACGTCATTTCTAGTTGCCGTCGCAGCAGACGCCAAAGATCGCCGATCATGGGCGAGGCTAAAGCAATGATCCGGTACACGAGCAGGAAGACGATGTCCAGATTGGAACTGCTGACGAGCAAAGTCCAGATGGAGCGGGAGAACGGCAGATGGTCGTAGAGGGTAGCTCGGTAGTGATTCCGATGACGAGGGCAACGATGATGGGGGCGATGAATGATGCAGTGAAGATGATGACGATGATGATATTTTTGATGAGGGAACGACTCGTTTAAATGGCGAGGAGTGTTCATCTCTATTCAGGACACTTCCCATCACCTTGCACAATGAGGAAGATTGGTACTGCACGCTAGGCGGCTGATCTCGGCAGAGTGCTGGCTGTACAGGAGCTTGGTTGTTCAGCGACTTCCGTGAAGTTTCATTGCCCTCATTGAAAGGCGAAAGGAGCTTCGGAGGCGATATTGAGGGCTGTGTTGTCGACGCTGGAATAGAGTGTCGTTGATGTCGTAGCTCACCTTGACGATCAGGAGGAGGGGCGAGATTAGGATGCTGAACCGACGCCGCCAAAACACGATTGCCGTGGGACGAGCGGAGATGCGGCATGGTCGACGGTGGTCGTCCGTGTCCGTGGTAGACGTCGGCGAGCAGCTGTCGCATTTCATCCACGCTGTTCCGCAACATCAGGATGTAGTTTTTGGCAAGAAGCAGCGTCGACATCTTTGAAAGTTTCCTGACCGACGGGCCGTGGGCGTAAGGCATGACTTCACGCAGCCCGTCCAGCGCCTTGTTGAGGTCGTGCATCCGCTTCCGCTCACGGCTGTTGATTTTCAGTCGGAGCTCCTGCTGGTCGTGTTCCGTTGCCGACGACGTCGCCTCAATCTTGGAGGACTTCTTCAAACCGTCCATCAGGTCCGACATTCCGCGGCTCTTCAAGGCGTTCAGACGTTCCTCCGTCATCGCTCTCAAGCCGCTCGTGATGTCGTCGACCTCGCCCACTGTGGGCTCGTCGTCACCCTCCAGGCGATGGAAGCCTGCGATTGTCCCGGCATCGAAGCTATGGTAGAACGAATCCGATGTCGATTGAACAGACATTGTGTCGTCGCTCAACTCAGCTCCAGAATCCGACGTAGGTGATTTGATATCTCTTAGCATGTTAGCAAATTTTCTGCAGATGCGGCGACGAAAGTAAATTTCGTAACCAAACAACCCGAAGAATCAAAATCTGGCGTTGTTATAGGATATTATTCAGAACAAACTTGCGAAGACAGCGCACTCGTTTTTCTCCAAAAGTAGTGAGAGCCGCAGCTCATTTATGCGAGTGCTATGTCAGAGTATTTACTGATAAAGTCTGTCTATTAAAAGACAAGTCCTTGACGAGAAACGCGTGATCAGAAAGAGAAATTAATTGCTAATTATTGTAAGTCGAAATCACGATGGGCATGAAGAGGGAGTTTCCGGAGGCCTGCTCAGCAACCAAACACCGGACGAAAAGGTTTCTCCTCGCAGTGACAGGTGGGGTGAGAATGGAAGACGAACGAGCTCCGAATTGATTTTTAATATTCCCTCTCGGACCATTAGTCGCGTGCTGGGGGCGGGGTCTCCTTCTTCATCCAGCCCCTTTCCTTCATCCAACCTGCTCGCTGGAGTTGTCTGTGAGTGGTGGTGGTAAATAATGCAATGACGCACGTACTATGGCACGTTGGGGGAAAGGTGGGGGAGGGGGGGGGGGGGGGGGGATGTACGCCGCATCACTATACGGGAGAGACGCGTGGGGTGAGGTTCTAGTATAGCAGCGACGGGTGAAAGTGTGTTTCCTTTTCTATGTGTCCGTAAAGATGACCTAATGTCTACTATTGATAATAACATGAAATATCGTGCCACATAGTTTTTTTTTTCATGTGATTCACCGCAGCATTAAACTGCATACAACTGTGGTGATAGCAGTCATAGTTTGACATTCAGTAAGCTCATCAGACTTGAGACATAACAAACAAAAAAATCAGTTAGGATCCTAGTACTATGATTAATTTCTAATACCATGTTTTTTT
Organism: Diadema antillarum; assembly: GCF_040938485.1. Classification (NCBI taxonomy): domain Eukaryota; kingdom Metazoa; phylum Echinodermata; class Echinoidea; order Diadematoida; family Diadematidae; genus Diadema; species Diadema antillarum. Next base: position 1,097,132 of record NW_027271715.1, read on the forward strand.
GTAATCCTTTCTAAGAAATTATTACTATACTAATGATAACTTTTAATACCATGTTCCGACAAAAAATGAAAATACCACATATCAATGACACAGTCGTGTATAGACCAATAAGCAGGGAGGGGGAAGAGAGGTAATTATCTCTTCTACCTCCCTGCTATGTAAATTTCCTATCATACCGAGCGCAAGAAGTGTCATGAGTAGCAAGTATAGGCCTATACGAATGTTTATTTGTTTTTAACGATATTTTTCTTTGGATTTTGCGTTTCTGTACTGAGGATACTATTCATTTGATAAGAATGCGTGTTTTGCTAGAATAATGTGTAAAATATCCATAAGTGTGTGTGTGTGTTTTGTTTTGTTTGTTTTGTTTCTTCTTTTTTTTTTTTGGAGGGGGGGGGGGGGAGCCCTTGCACTGAGACTCGCAGACAAAAGCGTGACACCTCCGAAGCGACCTGACGCAATATTTTGAAAATATTGATCACACACTGTTGATGCTTTGTGTCTCTTTCTCGCATCAGCGGAGTGTGGCCCGGAAAATCTAGTGACAGTTTGAATTAAGTGCTGTTTACCGGAGTTTGTTGTTTTTATCCGTCATCTCTACAGGCTGTCCATGCAAACGTTATAATGAGCTCATTTTCTTGAAGTCGCTTTTTGAGAAAGAGATACCGTACTTGACGCACGCGTATCTATCGCCCTTATTAGGCGCGTCTTATGTGGCGCGCACGTGGCGCTGACATCTCCGCACCAGCGACGTCTGCTACACTCTCGTCGAGTGTTTGGCCGCCAATCGCCCCGACGGCTATCCCTATTCAGCGGCTGCTGCTAGCCACGCTCGGGTATTAGCGCGCCCACCAGCCCACCATATGTTCACTTTTTGAGTGGTACACGTCGTGTTTCCAACCTTGAACTGCGACTTTTCTTCTGTATTGGAAACAATAATCATTAGGTGCAAAAGGAGGCATTCCAAACTTTCAGCAAAGCTCAACGCTAAGTCGATGGATTCAATAGTGATAATTCATCGGGAAAGACATTGAATCTTTCTTTCACTTCTAATGATTCAACAAATGGAAATAGAAAGTAAAAAAAAAAAAATCCTTGATATTGAAATTGATGACTGTCTGTCAAAGTCATATATAAAAGATAATTGAGATCCTGAACGGATTTAAGGCGCTATGAGTCCAAATCTTTATAATTATTTCTGTATCAGAGAACACCATTATTTCACTTTATACTCCTTCTTGAAATTTAATTTTGCACCTTATAGGCCCAGGACACGCAGGATGCGTGGATAAGATCATTAGTGAACAAAATATTATGCAGAGACCGTTCGAATTACAGAAGCAAGCTATTCAAATTTATTCAACATTCAACATTATATAAGGGCGCATTCTTTTCTTCTTTTTCCACTTTAGCTGCTTGCAGAATTTCATCGCAAAACGAGCTAAGTTAAAGGACAAGTTCACCTTCATAAACATAAGGATTGAGAGAATGTAGCAATATTAGTAAAACACATCATTGAAAGTTTGAGGAAAATCAGACAATCCGTTCAAAAGTTATGAATTTTTGAAGTTTTTGTGCAGTAACCGCTGGATGAGAAGACGTCCAGATGTCACATGCGTACAACAATATAAGGAAAATATAAAGAGAATTTCACAAAATTCCATCTTTTGAAAAAAGTACACATTCCCCTGACTCGTTACCGACAAAACGTTATGGGTAATAATATTCCCCCTGCCTTTTGAAAGAGGCAAGTCAAGTGCTCTTTTATTATGCGAAAAAAGTGAAATATTTTGAATTTTCTTTTACATTTTCTTTATATTGTTGTACGCATATGACTCACAAGCTGTAGTAGTCTTCTCATCCAGCGGTTCCAACACAAAAATTTTAAAAATTCATAACTTTTGCATCGATTGTCCAATTTTCCTCAAACTTTCACTGATGTGTTCTATCAATATTGTTGCATTTTCTAAATCCTTATGTTTATGAAGGTGAACTTGTCCTTTAAGTGAGATGCTTATTGTGATTAAAGCCGCTAAAAAACAAAGAAAATATATGGAATCTTTTAATCATAACTTCAAGAACGTTCCATGTTGTGTAACAGTTTGGGATCATTGGAAAAGTTTTAATTTTGCCTATATAAGATCTGATGATGGACTTACTTTAAATGTTTACAAAATGGCGCTTTTAATGGCGTTTTGCAATCAATCTCTTCTATTTTACTTGAGGATGCTTGATCCTACTGAAGAACAGATCTATCCAAAATGTTGAATTTTATGAGTTTCTCAGTATATCACAATCAGTTTAAGACTGATTTTCTAGAATTCTCTCCACAGCTAGACTTCTTCAGCACAAGATGTTATCATAAGATCGTCTCTGAATTGGTTTGAGGAGTAGGCCTTGAAACATTTTGTATCAGACGAGCTTTTGAGAAGAAGAATAATTGTTGTATGGACCTATATACGACAAAGAAGAACATAAAATGCATGCAAAAAGAAATGTGTGACGGATGTGCGGCCCTTTTTCTTTGCAAAAAATTTAGAATCGAAATATTCAACAGGTATAGGCCATAGATAATATTATTTTAAAAAGTTTTCATTTTGAACTATACAGGTATAGGCCATAGATAATATTATTTTAAAAAGTTTTCATTTTGAACTGATATAGTTGTCGAATTATTAACAAGATCTTATTATAGCTTTATCACTTTGTACAATCATGCAAAGTTAAGTTTAGAAAATCTTGAAGTGTTGAGTTGTGTTTTTTACTTGTAAAGCATATGGGTGCCTACTGAAAAGTATAAGACCGTTAATCAAAAATGCATTTTAAAAAGTTAACCAGTGATCTACGCATATTTTGGGATATTATCCCAGCCGAACATTACGGATTCAGTGCGCAGTAAAATGCAGAAAGGAAATAAAGTTTGAGAAGGCATTCCATACGAAATTTATTAATTCTAGAGTACTAGTATTAATTTCTATCACCGTAGAATAAGACTACAACTTTCTGTGATGTCACAGTATAACAGTGGGACGATATTTGGAAAATGAATACTAAGAGAATTCTACAAATTTCAGTTCCTTTTTAATGCCAAAAGTACACAGTCCCTCAACTTGTTACTGACATACAGGCGTGTTTGGGAAAATATAGGGCCTATATTCTCCCTCGCGGAAGGCTCAGCCCCTCTTTCATTATACCACGAAAAAATAGGTCTACATCAGGGGCGGATCCAGGAATTCCGTATAAGGGGGGGGGGGCGCAAAATCAGTTCAGTCAAAATTCAGTATCACTGAATCTTTAAATAGCTCTAAATCTTGTGGTTCTGATAAAATAAGTATGATGTTATTGAAAGAAATAGTTTATCCACTCGCAGAACCGTTAAGTTATATATTTAATCTTTCTTTATCACAAGGTATTTTCCCTGATCTGCTGAAAATAGCGAAAGTTAATCCTGTTCACAAAAAAGATGATCCTCATGAAATTAGCAATTATCGTCCTATTTCTTTATTACCTAGTATATCCAAAATCTTAGAAAAAATTGTTTATAATAGACTTCTTAAATTTATTAATAAGTATGATTTACTTATTCCCAATCAATATGGTTTCAGAAAAAAATTATTCAACTGATTTAGCACTAATACAAATTTATGACAAAATTACGAGTGCTTTTGCAAACAAAGAACATGTTGCAGGTATATATTTTGTGATTTGAGTAAAGCATTCGATACTCTTGATCATTCTATTTTACTCACCAAACTTAGTCATTATGGTATTCGAGGACAAGCACTTTTATGGCTTAAAGATTATCTAACTAATAGAAGACAATATGTTAGTTTTAATGGTCGTGAATCTGACCCCCTTTTAATTAAATGTGGTGTTCCTCAATGCTCAATTCTGGGCCCATTATTATTCCTTCTTTATGTTAAATCATATCATAAATACATCCTCTCTTCTCTCTTTTGTTCTATTTGCTGATGATACGAATATATTTTATTCTCATAAAGATCTTAAGATTTTAAATGATACTTTAAATATTGAAATTAGTAAAGTATCAAATTGGTTTAAGTCTAATAAACTTTCTTTGAATATAAAAAAGACTCATTTTATTCATTTCAAACTTCATTCTCATAATGAAGATACGTTGATACAAAACATTGATGATATCCCATTAGAAAAGAAAATGAATTCAAAATTTCTAGGAGTATATATAGGTGAAAGTTTGACTTGGAATGAGCATTTACATCATGTTACAACGTGTATTTCTAGAAATATAGGGATAATTTCCAAGCTGAAGTTCTTTCTTCCTCGTTCAACTTTATTTCTATTATATAATTCCTTAATTTTCCCATATATAAGTTATTGCAATGTTGTATGGGGTACTTGCGGCTCTACCAAAATAAATTCTATATTTAAATTACAAAAGAAAGTTATACGTATTTGTACAGGATCGCATTTTCTGGCTCATACTGAGTCTTTATTTCATGAGCTTAAAACATTGAAGGTTTTTGATTTGAATATTATTCAAGTAGCAGTAATTATGTTTAAATATATACATCATCAACTTCCATTGTTACGACCAAAATCACTCCGAGAATGATCGCACAAAAGAAACAATCAACTGATGTTCAGGCGGTTTATTAACAGTGATATTGTGGGTACAGACTCGTAATCGGTTTTCACATCAGTACAATAATGATCACTAGAAACAAATATAAGTCAGTAATGGAATCACTTACTCACGAAATCACGAAATCCCTACAGTTTCCTGGTAGTGTCCAAATACGATGCTTGATGCACAAATGAATGATCCGTGATGCACCGATGAATGATTCCTTCGACGTAAATCCAGAGGCACAGGTTGCAAAAGTCCGCGTTATAAATCCAGGGTATATGTCCACAATAGATCCACCGTATAATGTTCCCAGCGAAATGTGCAGAATCCAACAACCACGTCCAGTCGATGCGTTGAATGATGATTCACTTTATATTGTCCAGCTAGGAATCCAGCCCGTCACAGCTTTGCTGTAGCAATGTCCATTGACATAAAAACATGGAGTCTATCTCCAATGAAGAAATTCTCCGCAGGCAAAATGTCTCCCAGGCCTTATCTCCACAAACATAACAGGTCAGCAGGTAACACAGGACTGACTATAACAAGTCGCTTCAGAGCCAGAAGTGACGTAACTCTCAGAGCAGAGGTGTTGGGTACTCTGCCTACTGCAGAATTTCTCTGGCTTATATACTATCCATTCACCCCCTTCTAGCACATTCTATAACTCTCTCCAACCTATATCGCTAGCCAGTCCAAGTTCCAGGAATCCTGGATGATTCACTGCCTATCTATGTACAAAACATCATTGCCAAGAATAACTACCAATCACATTGGGCTACAGGGACAGTGCCTCACTCAGCCAAGGTTATGTTAGCACTTCCCAGAAGATTCTGGAATGGGTGAAATCAATCTAGATTGAGTGAGCTATAATGTATTTCCTGCTACATGCATGTACTGTATAGCTACATTGTATACCACCTAGAAAATTCTCCACTGATCTAGTCAGCCTGTATGTACTATATCTATACCACATAGAATGTTCTCCATTAATCTGGTCAACCTGTGTACATACACATTAAAACAGCCATGCATACAGTACATCATACATATGTACATAACTACTAGTGTGTACATTTGTGACACCATCCCCCATGGGAAAAAGAAAGCCTTGCCGTAGCAAGGGTTTCTTTTACCTTCACAATTTCTCATTATTATTTACAATGAATGTGAGGTAAAATCCAAGTCAAGCTGCAATAATCACATACTATCACATGCCTTTTGGATAGCTGTATTCCATGTTCTCTTTTCATGGATACCATTTACAATGTACAATGATATTGCTTGGATTCTCGGAGCTTATACAATCATGTCAAACTCAAATTGCATACATCAGTAATGGATAAGCTAAACACATATGATATCCGGTGAAAACTTTTCACCTTTAAATTCCTACTGTGCTATCCACTACTTATGTCACACCAACTGACTTTCTGTCATAGCATTCTTTCAACAGGTTGACATGACACACCCTCTGATCTTTGCATCTGTCTAGCGTACTGATCACATAGTTCACATCATTGAGTTTCTTTTTGACACAGTATGGGCCACTGAACATGGCTTTCAGTGGTTCACCTTGTATGGGCAGCAGTACAAGAACTTTGTCACCTGGGTTGAAAGTTCGGGCTTTGGCATTTTTGTCTGCCTTTCTCTTCATAGAGTCTTGTGACACTTTCAAGTGTTCCCTAGCTACCTCGCAAGCCTTTGAAAGCCTTTCACGAAATTTTGACACGTAGTCAAGTAGGTGGACCTCATCATCCTCCGTCATGAATTTCTCTTTGATGAGCTTCAGTGGGTCCCTGACTTCATGACCGTACACCAACTCAAATGGGCTGAAACCCGTCGACTCGTTTGGGGAGTCCCTCGTTGCAAACAGCAGGAAAGGGATGCCCTTATCCCAATCCTCGGGATACTCCTCACAGAATGCCCTAATCATTGTCTTTAGGGTCTGGTGGTAGCGCTCCAACGCACCTTGGGATTGGGGATGATAAGCTGACGACTTCAGCTGCTTCACACCCAAACGATACATCACCTCTTGAAATATGCCTGACATGAAATTTGACCCTTGGTCAGACTGCACTTCCTTGGGCAACCCATACCTAGTGAAAAACTGCACTAGAGCATCTACCACAGTCTTAGCAGTGATATTTCTCAATGGGATAGCCTCTGGAAACCGTGTAGACATATCCATGATTGTCAAGAGGTACTTATGACCTGACCTAGTCCTAGGCAAAGGTCCAACACAGTCAACTAGAACCCGACTGAATGGTTCTTCAAACGCAGGTATCGGAATCAATGGCGCCGGCTTCACTGAATGCTGTGGTTTACCAGCCACCTGACATGTGTGACAAGTCTTGCAAAACTCAGCCACATCCACATTCAACCCTGGCCAATAGAAATGCCTCATGATCCGATCCTTTGTCTTTCTGACGCCTAAATGGCCGCCAACAGGTAACTCGTGAGCAATCCTCAAGATCTCACCGCGGTAACTAGGAGGGACAACAACTTGACGGACCACCGTCCAATCCTCATCAGCTGGCCTATGGGGAGGTCTCCACTTCCTCATCAAAATGCCATCTTTGACATAATAGCACTCAGGGACCTTTTCAGCGTCAGCCTCAGAACACGCCGTCTGAGACAAGCCTTTCAACTCAGAGTCTGCCTGCTGTGCTTCAACCAAGGAAGACTTGCTAAACAGCCCATCACTGTTAGCCTCGGAGCCTAATACAGCAACCCCATCATTCAAATCCTTGAAAAAGGTTTCTGCCAACCAAACACCGGAATTCTCCTCCACATCAACAGAATCCGCATCATCTTGAACAGCTCTACGAGCCTGAGACCTAGTCACAACACAATCTGGGAAAATCCCAGGAAACTCCTCCTGCAACTGCTCAGTTTCAGCAACCACCACTGGTTTATCCGAAACAACTGGAGACGCAACCACCTTGTCCCCAGCCAAGTCATTCCCCAACAAAAAGTCAATGCCTGCCATGGGCAACTCAGGAACAACTCCAACAGTCACAGGACCAGAAACTAGGTCACACTTCAAATCCACTCTATACAGTGGCACTGACATATAACTGCCATCAACAGTCTGAATCAAGACTTTTGCATTCACTGCACTATCTGGTGGAAAAGTCATACCACCATCCACCATCAACGACTGAGAGGCCCCCGTATCCCTCAGGATGACCACTGGCTTACCTGCCTCACCAGAAGTACATGGGGTCACCTCACCATCAAACAAAAAGCTACGATAGCTCTCATCCACCTGCTTCATCCTATCTTTGAATTTGGGAGATTGACTTTCAATGGCCTGTGTTTCACTGAACGGGACACTGTTTTCGGGTAGGACACTTTTTGACATGACAAATCCCAAGTCCTTCTTTGTTTTGTTTTGCAACTTCCAACACTGTGACTTTACATGCCCTGTCTTGTTACAGTGAAAACATTTGATGACATTTCCACTTGTACTGGACCCTTTGTCAGATTGAGGTTTTGGTGCCGATGAAGTTTCAGAACTCGTGCCTTTTTCAGAAACAGCATTCTTTGGACTGCTCGACTGAATTTTGTCTCTCTTATTTCCAGAGAAATTCCTGAAAGGTGGTCTGTTGTCATTTCTGTGGGTCAGCTCATACTCATCAGCCATCAAGGCTGCTTTATGCAAACTTGTCACTTTGTGATCATCCAAATGTGACCTCACACTGAAAGCAACACTCTTTTTGAATTCTTCCAAGAGAACAACCTCACGTAGGTTATCAAAGTCCTGATCCACTTTCAGGGATCTGTACCACCTATCAAACATCATTTCTTTTTCACGAGCAAACTCAACATGTGTCTGGCCTGGTTTGCGGTACGAATTTCTGAACTTGTGTCTGTACGCCTCTGGCACCAACTCATAAGCATTCAACACTGCTTTCTTGACTGTAGCATAGTCACGTGATTGCTCTTTTGAGAGAGATGAGTACACGTCGGCTGCTTTGCCGACAAACACACTTTGAAGAAGCATGGGCCAAAATTCCTGTGGCCAGTTCAAACTGTCAGCCACCTTCTCAAATGACACAAAGTATGCATCAACTCTGTTTTCTTCAAATTTTGGCACCAATCGAATGTTCTTGGCCAAATCAAATTCAAAGGGAGCCCTTTCATGAGTTCTTACAGTCTGTGCATGAGCCAATTCCATCTCACGCAATTTCAGTTGTTGCTCAAGTTTCTTCATTTCAATTTCTTTCTCCACTTCTCTTCGTTCTCTATCCCTCTCTCTTTCCATTTCTAATCTCATCTTTTCTTTCTCTAGTTCCAATCGAGCAAGCTCAAGCCGTGTTTGATCAGAAATTTGAGCTTGATCTGGAATGTCGATTTCTTCTTTGAGCTCCATGTGACCAGCTACTTAAGGGCGGACGTCCACTTGGGCGCGGACAAGCCCCGGAAGGGTTGCGGAAGCAACTTTTGTCATTTCGGCATCCTGTCCGCGACAGACGCGGAATAATTTTGTGAATCGGCTTGTCCTGGGACATTCCTAGGACTGTCCGCGGACTGTCCGCGGACTGTCCGCGGACTGTCCGCGGACTGACTGCGGACATTCCTAGGAATCACTCCGGAAGAGCGCGAAATACCTCGGAATATGCTAATCGTAGCCGGGCAGCGCGGAAGCATCTAGGATTAAACCAGGAATGAACGCGGACAATCAGGATGCCTTCCGGACAACATAAGATAGGCAAGCGGACAAACTGCGGACAATGCCGGGAAAATGGAAAGGTATAAATTTGGAGCTGACTTTGACTTTTCCTCATTTGACTGCTAGCCTTCGTTGATGCTCCTTGTTGTGCTTCCGCAGTAGCTACTGATATTATATTGATATGATTGGTCAATATTATTTTACAAATGTGACCACCGAAAGTCGAAAAACAGGATTGTCTGCATGTCGGCTGACGACTCATTTTTTTTTTTTTTTATTTGTCTCATCTGGGAGAACAATCTTTTCTCTGCCTACAGTTACATGGATGGTATTCGCAAACTTTTTGAACCATATATATATATATATATATATATACATAAAACATTTTTACATATACATTTTTACCTTTGTGCATCTCTAACTCTCTCTTATTTTGATCACTTTTGAACATTTTGCAATGATTCAAGTCCGAGAATTTTTTTTTCATGCTGAGAGCTTACTAGCCTATTGTCAATGAAGTGTATAAATGGGGAAATATTCTTAACCTACTTTAATTCACTTTTTTTTTGGGGGGGGGGGGGTTCAGCTGTGCTGTCAAATTGGACGATCCAGTTTATTTGCAACTAAAACAAAACGAGAAGATAAAATTATTAGGTAATAACAACTACGAAAATCATTCAGGTAAAGAATATTACTGAAATGATTTGTAATGCTTAATGTGTACTTAACACTCAGCAAAAAAAAAAGACAGACAGAAATTTAACACTTTTTCGAGTTCATAATTTATTGCTTTTTCTCTCATTTCACTTGAATTTTGAATTGACAGAAAATTCTTCATTTTCCTCCATTATCTTTAGCTTTCATTGTTATTTTGGGCTTCAATACATTGTAATGAGACCACAGGTATATCTTTGGAATTGAATTCATGCTTTTTAGTGTGATGAATTTGTCCTTTGTTCACAATATGTTGTATCATTAGAGAGCATTTACTTATGAATAACAACTTGTTCATGTTTATATAATACATTAACATTTAGCCGAAAATTCTATGCTTTTTTTTTTCTGAGTGTATTTCCACCTACTTTTGTGATTTTTCAGCTGGGCTGTCACATGGGACAACCTCGTTTGTTTGCAAATAAGATAAGAAAACAACATAAAGGAAAATGTACCATAGTAAGTAATAGGAACCAGGAAAGTCATTCAGATGAAAAATAATTTCTGAAAAGATCAAATCAACATAAACTCACTAGGAGGTTAGGAGGACTGATTTCACTTCTTTCTGGTTGCTATTGACACAGTCTCTACTACCTTCTTCTTTGCCTTCTGGGACCGGGAACTCCTTAGATTTACCTGTTCTTTATCACTAGACGAAATGTGTGCCTGTGATGGGGATATTTGCATGGGGGCCTCGCCTCCCTTCTTGCTCATTTTGCGTTTCATTGGCATGACGCTCGCGGAAAGTGTCGACATTTTCGTGTCTGGATCACATAATTTCCGCATCGGTTCCGGACACTTGCATATATAGATCCGCATCGGCTCCGCGCTGTCCTAAAACATTCCTGGTGTCTTCCGCTTTCATTCGCGAAGCTTCCCCACACCGCAGGATTCTTTCCGGAGCGTGTGCGGAAGGAGCGGAAGGGTTCCGGACAAGCGGGACATCCTCAGGACATCGTCAGGACAAGTCGCCGAAGGTGTCAGGAAGTTCATTTCCGCGTCCAAATTTTGGTCTCGATCAAAATTTGGACGCGGAAATTTTTCTCTCTCCCGAAGGTGCGGAAACGCCCGGACATGTTTAGGACAGTGAGCGGACACGTTCAGGAACGTGCGGACAGGTTGCCGAAGGAGTGCGGAATACCAAATTTGCATTCCGGGTCTTGTCCGCGTCTTGTCCGCACCCTAGTGGACGCCTGGTCTTAGTCAAGAATCTCTGCCTTTCTTGCACCTTGTGGAACATCAACATTCAAATGCTGTGCAATAGCAGTCAAATCACATTTGCGTAACCTTTGCAAATCTTTGAGGGACAAATCTGTCCTCTGAACAAATGCCTGAACATCCATTGTACTGATTGACATTGTGACAATGTGTTACACACAATATACAATTGAACAATCAACTCAACTGGTATTATGTCTGTACCAATATTCTGGATTCCGGAACGTTCCAAATTCTAAGTTTTGGCTTAAATTCACTTCCCGGACAAGCCCCCAATTTTGTTACGACCAAAATCACTCCGAGAATGATCGCACAAAAGAAACAATCAACTGATGTTCAGGCGGTTTATTAACAGTGATATTGTGGGTACAGACTCGTAATCGGTTTTCACATCAGTACAATAATGATCACTAGAAACAAATATAAGTCAGTAATGGAATCACTTACTCACTAAATCACGAAATCCCTACAGTTTCCTGGTAGTGTCCAAATACGATGCTTGATGCACAAATGAATGATCCGTGATGCACCGATGAATGATTCCTTCGACGTAAATCCAGAGGCACAGGTTGCAAAAGTCCGCGTTATAAATCCAGGGTATATGTCCACAATAGATCCACCGTATAATGTTCCCAGCGAAATGTGCAGAATCCAACAACCACGTCCAGTCGATGCGTTGAATGATGATTCACTTTATATTGTCCAGCTAGGAATCCAGCCCGTCACAGCTTTGCTGTAGCAATGTCCATTGACATAAAAACATGGAGTCTATCTCCAATGAAGAAATTCTCCGCAGGCAAAATGTCTCCCAGGCCTTATCTCCACAAACATAACAGGTCAGCAGGTAACACAGGACTGACTATAACAAGTCGCTTCAGAGCCAGAAGTGACGTAACTCTCAGAGCAGAGGTGTTGGGTACTCTGCCTACTGCAGAATTTCTCTGGCTTATATACTATCCATTCACCCCCTTCTAGCACATTCTATAACTCTCTCCAACCTATATCGCTAGCCAGTCCAAGTTCCAGGAATCCTGGATGATTCACTGCCTATCTATGTACAAAACATCATTGCCAAGAATAACTACCAATCACATTGGGCTACAGGGACAGTGCCTCACTCAGCCAAGGTTATGTTAGCACTTCCCAGAAGATTCTGGAATGGGTGAAATCAATCTAGATTGAGTGAGCTATAATGTATTTCCTGCTACATGCATGTACTGTATAGCTACATTGTATACCACCTAGAAAATTCTCCACTGATCTAGTCAGCCTGTATGTACTATATCTATACCACATAGAATGTTCTCCATTAATCTGGTCAACCTGTGTACATACACATTAAAACAGCCATGCATACAGTACATCATACATATGTACATAACTACTAGTGTGTACATTTGTGACACCATCATCGTTTGATAACATGTTTAGGTTCAATACCTCTGTCCATTCGTACCCTACTCGTATATGTAGAAATTTCCACCTTTTGAATCCCAAATTATTAGTGACACATAAATCTATAAGACGGATATTTGGAATAATCTCCCGGATAACATAAAGTTTGGTTCAAGCATTTATTCTTTGAAAACTTCACTTAAACGATATTTGATACAATCATATTCTCCAAACCAATTGAGCTAACAAATATTTATAGTATAGATTGTCATCTTATTGTCAATCTCTATTTTCTTCCTTCAACTGCATCTTGCACTCTCACCTGCAACTGCACTGCACTCACCTGATCACCTTCCTCCAAGAGAGTTATGTCGTTGGATAGTCATTTTATGAGGCCTCCATCCATTTCAAGCTTAATCGCTTATGATGGTGGTCTCCTGCATTCAATTATCTCTGTTGTTTACTGAAAAATACTGTATATTTTATTTTATGTTTCTGTGTGTCTACATTGCTCAATGCAATCACCTATGTCTATCTATTTATGTACTGTTATCGATTTATTTCACTGCACTTGTTATTCTTTGTCTTTGTACTTTTTGAAGTTTGCATTCAAATTGCATCTGATTGAATGCAGAAATAAAAGCAAACAAATAAACAAACAAACAAAAAATATTTCTTGTGCTATAGTATACTTCCCGGTTTCATCTCATTTTATCTTTTATTTCTTTTGTTTTAACAACAAAATTTAATAAAAAGAGGGGGCGCGCGCCAGGTGCCCCCCTCCCCGATCCGCCATCACGTACTGTATAATAAATGTATGAAAATGTGTGGAATTATTTTTGGTGACTTATATTCTTCATATCGTTCGACTGCTAAAACACCATGAACTGCTGCAGCCTTACACTAGGCGACAGGGGATTCGATCGGACAGGGGGGGGGGGGATTCCCCCATTTAAAAAAAAATTGGGGAACATTACACGTATACCATTTTGTATTCTCATTTCTCTGAATATTTCGTTTACCGTTTTTTTTTTTTTACTTTTTGCTTTTTCGGAAAATGCGGGCATGGGGGGGGGGGGGGGGGAGGGGACGGTAAATTTCCATTCAATTCAATTCAAAGGTTTTATTTTCACTTCCTTCAACAGAATGTACAAAAAGTATAAACAGTTGATATGCATTCTAAAATGATGCATATAGGTAGCAAGGAGTAACATCTTACATGTCAGTATATTGAAGTGAGGCATTTTTCATACAAACATATACATTCTGTGCAACAAGAAAAAGTGGAGGTACCCACTTAAAAGACTGTGCTCATACTATATGGGCACCTCACAGGGAAAAGGAAAAGGAAAAAAAAAAGGTAAATAGCTTAAAACTACATGTGCGGGAAATGAGAAAAGAAGGGGAAAAAAGGGAGAAAGGGGAACAGAAATAGGAGGAAAGAGACGTGACAACTAGAAGTAAAAAGTCTGGACCAATCGATACATTAAAGATCAAGCCATATAGGTTACCACCATGCGAGCGGTGAGACGGGCTCCCGCCCTCCCCCCCCCCCCCCCCCCATTCAAAAATAATTCAATTCAATTCAGTTCAATTTATTGAAAACCATTATAGTCACAGTTTAGAATGAACACGAAGCAAATTGAGATATAGGAGTCCCCAAGAAGCACGAGTGGGGCCCATTGTGAATGGACTTCTCAAAATATCCTTTGCCATCCAACGAGATTGTATGGCAAATATTTTCCATGTATCTTCAATGTATATTCATGTTTGTATTTATTCATTTGGTTTTAAGTAAACTGAAATTGAAACTGAATTGAAACGAATGTAAACTTTCAGGCGGTACAGTATACCTGATCAGTGACCTGTACCAAACAACGCACAAATTACAAACGCCTTGTAAAAGGTTAATCTTTCTGATTGCGACACCACGACATCACACGTTGTGTACAATTAATGCAAATATGCTGAGCTGTTTGACGTGATTTCTGCATTGTGGTATCCACAGATTGTCATCATGCCTGTTCCATGTAAATTGTGCGGGGGATCTGCAATTTTGAAAAGGCCCAAAACCGTAAGTATATCTTGTTCTGACCAGGATTCACAAGCAGAGCAGTGTTTTCGTATGAACTGTATATTTTGCGAAGAGTTGTGCCTACTGTTTTGTTGTGATAGTCCCATGTATCGTTTTTGGTGTTGGATAGCACAGCATTATTTGCCTTCCTTTTCCTGCCTGGTGGCATGGTCACACTGCACTAGTCACGTCACTATTCTAGATAGATGCCAGATCAGTAGACAGTTAGACGACCATTCTGGTATGCGCAACACCTGTATAATTAGCCTACGACTATAAATGCGACAATAAAACTCGCCTGTTATCTGTGGCTGTAATGATCCACATGATGGTATGCATCAACAATGATCAAAGAAAGCGAAGCGCACACCAATCGCCGAGTCACCATTTGCACTTGCACATGAACCATAATTATTACAGGTAAAATTAACCCCCTCCCTCTTGTTTTTGTTTCTCACCTCAGCCCTTTATTTATTGTGCAATACATTGTAAATTTATGTCATTTTCACTTATCTGCATGTTATTTTTTTTTTTTTCGGGGGGGGGGGGGGGGGGGGGGGGGAGAGCTCGAGAGGGACCTTGATTATTACAAGCTGTACTTTTTCAAGGTCCCACACAACATTACATGTACACATTTACACATCAACTTGGTTGAATTTTTGTAATTACATGTATACAAAACAATGTTTGTGTCCCCACCGGGTTGTAATAAATTACATGTGAATGGTTTGTGAAAATAAATTGAAATTGAATTGAAATTGATTGAACCCTGTGGGCGCTCCTTTGGTTATACTGTGGGAGCACCCTGGGTCAACAGAGTGGTGTCTCTGTGTGATGAAAGAAGAAACACAAAATAAAGCACCTCTAAAAGTGCCATATTTTACCAGCAAACGGCTTACTTTTAAACTATACATAGAGGTACGTTCCGTATCTTATTCATACCCGTTGTGCTCATTTCCGGATTGATCCCATGGTCTTGAAAAGACGATTTTCTACAAGTTCATCTCCATACCCTCTTTCATACCTTTGTTTTTTCGAAACATCCTTTGTGTGGCACATCGTGCATCGTTGATATGCATGAAAGTCGCTATGTTGTTAGCCTTTGGACAAGGCCCTTTTGCTGTTTAGTGGCGAGCAAAGGGGTTAGAGTGAAACGCGCCCAGCAGAGAGCGATTGAGTGTCACACAATGTCGCGCAGCAAGAGTGCCTGGTCAAAAGGCTACACTGCTACTGGCTAGCGCATGTGCACAGGTTTCAAATCTATTCTACAGAACAGTTGTCATTCTCACAGATTCCTCTTGACGGAGTCATTTAAAGTCATCAATTTGGACAGAAATGGACTATTCGAGGAACCAAACGTGTCCTGTTATCAGTAATTGGACTACATGTGTATTATATTCAAATTGAAGCAATTTTTAGTATTGGAATTTAGACACGATACTACCCCGCCTAAGACCTGAAATCCAATTATCCCTGCAGCAGGAATGCTTTGCATTTGGGCTGGTCGCAGTTAGGGTAAAATATAAATTTACTTATAGAAGTGCATCACTTAGCCATGCAGACATGCCCAGATAAGTCTACCAAGTGTTGAAAGTAATAGCCAATTGTAACATGTAACTTGACTAAAAGATCGGTCTGTATCTGGTCGTCGGGGATATGTTCTGTGGAGTCTACATCTGACTTCACAGAATCCTATGAGGAGGGCCGTAAAACTAAAAAAATGATTTAAAAAACTCTTCCAGACCAATGGATTTTTCTGTCCACCAGCAAACTAGTCTTTATGTTAAAAAGCAACAGTTTTTTTTTTCATAACCAATGCAATCCAAGGGTTTAGTAGATATCAGGTTTGAATTTATGCACAGTTTTTACCTCAAAATGCCTAATTGATGTTTTCCTATGGACAATGGTATTTTGACATATATTTCACTTTCAGCTTCTCTACTCCGATGCAATTATGATCCAACAAGAAACGGCTAGTGAAAATGAAATAAAATTATTTCAAGTGATACTGCCGAATGCTGTAGAAGCAACAGATACTGTATCAGTTTATTATTCACTCACTAATCCATGTATGATTAAAGATGTCAATATGCCTATTAAACATCCATGCAAGTCTTGCTTAAATTTCTTAGCAGCAGTTATGATGACTTGTGTCAAGGTATGCTGGTTTCTCTAACAACCTGAACTGTTGAGTAAATGCAGCAATTTACCCTCAGTGAATTTTAAAGGACAAGTTCATCTTCATATATGATATGTGAATTAAGAGAATGCAGCAATATATTAACACATAGAGCTCAGTGATAGTTTGAGGAAAGTTGGATTATCTCTTTAAAGAATTTTTAAAGTCCTTGCTTGATGAGAAGACATGGTACAGCTTGTGATGTCACATACGTAGAACAATATAAAGAAAAGAAAATTCAGTGTATTTTCAGGTTGAGGACGAGTTCCGAGTATACTCGGGCAAATGTCTGTTTGGAAATGCGTGTTGTAGCAAAATCAACCCATCCTCAATGGGTTAACAAGGACTCTTTCAGAAGGCAGGGGAAATGATACACAAAAATATGAATGTCAGTGACAAGTCAATTGATTGTGTGCTTTTTCTAAGAAATTGAATTTTGTGAAATTTTCTTTTTATTGTTCTGATTATTCTATGCATGTGACATCATAAACTTTATTAGTCTTCTCATCCAGCAGTGAGTGCACAGAAATTTTTAAAAGTTCATAACTTTTGGACAGATTGTCCAATTATCTTGAACTTTCATGTTATGTTCTAGTTACTTCTACTGGTATTGGGCCGCATTCACTCAATCCACTTGCATACGATGTGTGTGGACTTGTCCTAAACAGACATGAGTTTTTGCTATATTTCTCTCTTTCTCCCTTTCTTGTCACTCAGACCGAGAGTGACAGTAAGATTTAAAAAAACAAACAAACAAAAACCTACGGAGGGGAAATTGCTACACTTGTCCCACAGTTTAGGAGTGCTTTAGATGCCACCTGAATTTCAATAAAATTCATTGCACTGATTTGCTACACGTAATTTCAGCAGATAATGCACGTACACAAGAAGCAGAGAGTGAGTACCGTCTGAACTGTTAATATGTGATTTCTACACGCATCCATCAATGTGATAGGTTTAAATTAAGAGAAGGATACATGTTTTTCTTCTATGCCTGTTACCACATATTGATGAAATTTTGGAAGATTGGAGTGAAAAGAGGTGTTAGTCAGGGCTCCACACAAACTTTTATTTTTGGTGGCCCAAAGGCAAACATCCGACCTTTGTGGTGGCCCGATCAGGCCACCAAATTCTTCATTTCTGAAATTTTGGTGGGTCGACGTGTGTTTTTGGTGGCCCCGGGCCACCGTTAGTGTCGAGCCCTGTGTTAGTGCATATAAATGATGCGAATGGAAATGATGAGATATTCTATTGATTTCTATGTAAAGAATATGTGCTAACATTGTTGACTTAAACTTCAGAAGTCCATATCACCATGGCAACCCAAAAAGATAAAGAATGATGCTGCATTCAGATCTACAAAATGGAATTAGTTAGACTGCTCACTTTTATTTGTCATTTTCAATTTTGATACTATATCACATCATAATCCTATCACAAAAAAATGTAGTTATAATCATTGTGGTACTTATATTGATAGAAGAGACAAATGAAAAAAAAATCTCATAATATTTTGTTGGATTGCGTGTCAAATTAATAAAAACAAGTTACAAACTGAAGGAATCAAGAAATATCTGACATCATTAACTGACTTCTATATATATATATATATATATATATATATATATATACATGTATATATATGTATATTTATATATATCAACATTGTAATCTGCACATATGCCACAAAGACCTTACTTTAAAAGTGGTCATTGACAACTTTTTAGTATCAGTTTCTATTTAGTGTTTTTATAAATTTAACAAATTACTTTTTACACTTGTAACAAATCTTTGTCCTCTCATGTTTGCTAACTTGGGTGAATGAGTTGCTTGTGTATTTTTAGAGCACACAAAGTTTGTTAAAATTGGTTGAATAATTTAAGTTATAGTTTTGAAAGTTAGAAATTCACAGTTCCACTTGACCTTTGACCTTTGACCCTGGACTTTCATGAGATTTCTTCAAGACCCAGTGATCAATCACACTTTCATTGAATGTTTGATAGAATTCTGTCAAATTTTTCTAGACTTGTTGTATGAATGCAAACATCTCGATGGGCAAGTAAAGAGTACAGTCTTGAAAATGTATGAATAATGAAGTAGTGCACTAAGTCTAAAATACTCTTCTGTGCAGAAGTCTGTACCAATGCACCACTTATTCTTCTAAGTTACCAAGTTCAAAGGGCTGGAAATGTGTGCAAATACCTTTGTGAGGAAGGGCTACCGAAAACAAAATTTTTCATTGAAGGAATATTGACCTTTGAAAAAAAATACACAGTCAAGCAGCCTGACTTCAGCGGCATCTTTTATCTAGCATCACAAGTTTACAATAATTGGATGCTCTTGATATTGTTTCAATTTTTCTTTCTTCAGTCACATAATATTCACAGTGTCAGAAAATCATTATTACTAAGATTTGCAGACCTTTTTTATCTTTTTGTGTGTTACTATCTCCTATTGGTTATGGAAATTACACATTGGCATTCAAGGCTTCATCTAATACCAACTTGCCAAACTGCTATATGCATTGCTCAAAATTTTGTTGCTCAGGTCTTCAGTGTAACATCTCTCTTTTCCCAATTTACCCCAGCTCTCAAAAGTCTTCACTGGCTACCAGTTTCTAAAAGAATACAGTTTAAAGTTTTGCTCCACACATGGAAAGCAATGCATTTTGGGCTCTGCAATACATGCAAAATCTTGTCTCAGAACATGCTCTTGACAGAAATCTCTGCTCTTCTACACTAGCTTGCTATTACCAAACATTGAACAGTCCAAAGAATTATCTTTACTTGAGGAGGAAAAAGCTTTTATTCTTCTGAAGCCCCATCTCTCTGGAATACTCTTCCAGCGAAGATCCGATTGTCAGCAGAATCTATAGAAACACACATAAAAAGAATCTCTAGTCATACAGGTTCTCCTCTTGTTTTGGTTGAATATTTGTCACATGTCTAGTTATTTCTATCTACAAAATGTAGAGTCCTTTTCATTCTTGCATTGACGCATAATTTGTAACTGTCTCGCCTTAACTACATGTATGTCCCTTTGAGCATCAGAATACAAATTTAGTTACTAGATCAGTGACGCATTATAAATGCTGAAGTTGTTATTGTTATAATACCATTATTCATTTTTAAAAATGAGGTTTAGTCAAGATTTGTGTTCATGGGCAATTCCGCAGTTAGGTGGACATGACATGGATAAAAGAAATGTGCCTCTTTATCTTACTCTTTAATCTAGGTATCAACTAATGCCATGGATGTTCACCAATCATTAAGGTCTTTCAAATTCAGTAGATTTTATCTTTCGTATTGATTGATTTCGCGAGATCTAAAACCATCATTTAAAATGTACATGTGGGACTGGGGATGCTGAAATTCACTTAAATGCAAATTACAGTGGGTTCCTTTGGTATTTTTTCCTCAAAGTTTTGCTAAAGGGTAAAAGATAAATACATTTAAATACTCCAGAAGTCATGTGACATTTTGTCAATTACAAAAGGGTGAAATGACCTGCGGAATTACTCCGGACAAATGTAACGTTACTAACCGTAACGTTACTAACCATGCTTTTGGGGGTCTAGCTAAGAAATTATTGGTCGAACTGCTAAAAAACATTGTGTGAACATTTGTCATGATGCAGTAATTGAAATTAATGCAACACTTTGTTTGAAGTGACTTGAATTTTTGCACACTTTTTGTTACAAGACATTGATTTTTTTGTCATGTCCTTTTTTCGTAACGTTACTAACCAGCCCTTTAAGTTGCCATAGCAATGCTATTATTTCTTGGACTAGCAGCACCCGTGGAAATCCACGGGTCTGAGGGGTTTAATTTTTTTTTCTCATAATACGATTTTGCACATTTTTATTCAAGAAATAAAAAGAAAAGTCTTCTCATTCTTTCGTTAATTGTGCTGTCTTCTAAATGACCACCCTTCCCAGAAATTTTATAATACATTTTTGTAGTATATGCCAGGCGATCCGGTCCATTGGTAGGGATCATTCCCGCCACTACTTGCTTTTATTATAGAACTTGAGTTTCGAGGGGTTATTTGCACCCGTTGAAGTCCAACAGTTGTCTTGTTGCCCCTCACCCCTCTCCCCCCCCCCCCCTCACGCACACACACATTTCCACCTCCGCAGGGCAAAAAACAAAAACATTCAGGGAAAAATTACCAAAAACGCAAATGAGATTCCCCGAAAGTTCTGCCCACAGGTTGTTCCCGTCGAAACGGGAAGATATTAACACTATGACTTTGATTACCCCCTGCTCTTGCATCCACGCGGGCACCCGCGGGAATCCACGGCTGGTCTCAAGGCCTTGGTTTGTTTTGTGGGGTTTTTTTTCATGTTTCTTTTCCCCACGTTATGAGAAAAAAATAAGATATATCTTCATAATTTTGCTCCCTCCTTTTTGTTTTTAATCACCAAAAGTTGGCTTGATATATCATATTAATATAGAACTACATCTGCTTCAGATTGTACATTATCATAATTAATATTAGGGCTACAATTATTGCTCCTATTATTGTTATTATTATATCATTATTATAATTATCCTTATTATTATTATTATTATTATTATTATTATTATTATCATCATTGTTATTATTTGGGGAGGGGGAGATCATAGTCATCAGGTTTAATAGGCACCCGTGTGAGTAGGTTCTCACGACCTCGTATTTTTTTTCTTTAATATTTTTCCCATGTTATGGAAGAAAGAAGAATATATACATCACTGCATTCGTCTTCATTTGCTCCCTCTTTTTTTTGTCACCAAAACTTGGTTTGATAGACCATAGAACCACACATTCTATTTCCACTTGCAATTTTAAAAATAGGCGGTCGGCAAAGCGAGGTTTTCCTCTACGTCCGCTCATCTTATGAATATGTATGATTACAGCAGCTCTGCAGTAAACGAATGGACACAGCTGCGCGTGTAATCTGATATGTAAGGGTACGATCGGCAAATATATTTAGCCGCGTCCTAAACAGTCTGCGTACAATGACACCGGACTTGAGAGCAAACGGCGAGCAAACTAAATGACGTACCTGAGCTGCATATAGTATTCTGCAGTTGTGCAAAATACAATTACGTAACCAACGTTCGTTGTTTTCATTTGGGGACGCCAATAATGGCGAACTGTACGTAAATGCCCTTGTAGTCCATATCACGCACACACAGATTCGTGTACTCGTAGTAACCATCGTCAATACATTCAGTACACGTAACAGGCGGAGGCAAAGGTACATCACAGAACTATATACACACAGTGTAGAGTGTGTATAGAGTTCTGCGAGGTACATTGTGTGTGTGCGTGCGCTTCCGCCGGAAGATGTCAGAGATTTCGCTGCACCATCATCTTTAGTATCCCCCAGTGTCTCTGCAAGCTAAAAGATGGAAGATCGAGAAAGCAGGAGGCCAGCGCAGGTTCCGTGAATATTGAAACGCTCGGCTCTTTCGTCACGCACAAAAATGCATTATGCATGTAGCTAATTAATTTTTCTTTTTCGTCCTCGACGTCGACACGGAGGCGGAGAGGGGACGAAACCCGCGCCATTCGATGTAGGATACTCTCCTGCGGCCGACGGCACCGGTCGCAACTGCCCGGAGCCGACGGCTCGGGAGGAGATAGAGAAACCAGCAACGCCGAAATAAAACAGGAAATACATAAGGCCGCGACAACAACAACAACTTCGAGTATTATAGTATAGGATTGTATTCATTCTTTTCTGTATCATAAACCTGGGAATGATGAACATGTTTTTGACAAAAATTTGACTTGAAATGAATAAATGGTAATTTAGTAGTAAAAACAAATATCTAAATTTGTTCAAATGTAACGTTACTAACCGCGGAATTGCCCTCATGGAGACTGGAAAAAGAAATGACATCATCATGTTGTCTAATTTGCATATTTTATTTACAAGTGATTTGCATTAATTCAGATATTACTGCTTGGTGAAAACTTTTGAAACTCTCAGAATTCTGACACTTTTAATGTTTTACACACTTTTAATGAAGCTCTCACTGTTGTACTCATTACAATAATGTATTTTCTGTGTCTGTTGTTCAATGTCAACTTGAAAATGGAACCGAGTTTCTGAGATGTCGCAAGACATTGAGAAAAATGCAAAATGAAAAGCATGAAAATATTTTGAGGAGATGAGGAAGAAGTTGAATTGAAGCAGGAAACTAGGGCTGTGATTCTTGAGTGGAGAAATCTTGATGCTTGAGTGATTAAGTAGTTTATGACAAGTGATGGATAAGAGGAATGGAAAGAAAGTGAATTTTCCTCCTCCCGTCTCCTCTCCCTCTTGTAAAGTCTCTGGATAGCATCCTACCAGTGGAGGCAGCAGCCTGTTTCAGTGGATCAAACGAGGGGTGCATGCTGCCGGACCATGCGGTGTGCCTTCCGCCCGTAAACACCGGCACATGCCCCGCCCAGTGCACCGCTACTCGAAACAGTGCGCCCCAAAATACTGTGACAGCTGGTGCGTGTGTATACACACCGTCCACGCATGGACTCGCCCACTGCCCTGAGCAAATAATTACCCGGGCCAAATTCGTTGGGACTTAAATCACAATTCGTCAGTTGTTAGCGGGCTCGGAAGAAGAGAAGGAGGGAAGGTGGGGAGACATATGATGATGAAGAGAGAGAGGGAGAGAAAAGAATAGAGGACCAGGATGAGGAGGAGGAGGAGACGGAGGAGGAGGGGGAAGAGGGGGAAGATTTTTTTCCTCTCCCTTTGAGGCTGTCATCTCATTGCCTCATCCATTTGCATTTTGATTCCAATTGAGGGAAATGTTGCCCGCATGGTGTTGGATGCCTGAAGTTGTCATGTGTCAGCATATGATTGTGTGTGATTGTTTACTGTACGGTTTGTGCCATCTTAATAGCAGGGAAGGGAAAGTTCACACTGCTGGCAAAGTTCACGATGATATCCTGACTGCATGAGAATATCACAAATTTCTGTTTCAATTTACACAAAATTGTCTGTATTTCAAGTAATCAGTCAAATTTAGGTCCTTTCATGACAATTATTTGAGACAACTTCTCTGATATGAAAGCTTGGCAAAACAGTTGTTTTAAGAGTAATTTTATAATCATGTTGTTCAGCCAAAACTTTCATTAGTGGATGTGGATCACAAATTTGAATGAAGTGAATCATGATTATGCTCTTCATTATGCCCCTTCATCTCATTATAACTATTACAGGGTAGGTATTCAGACAAGAAAAAAAATATACACTGTATACACACACACACACCTTAAACCTTGAACGTAATCCCGTTGCAGCTTTTTACAAGAAGCTATACACGCTCACCAAAAAAAAAAAAAAAAATGAAGATAAGCTAGAAAATCATATCTCCTCCTTTTCCTAGTATTCAGTAATAACAGTGAGGACTAGTGAAATGCTATATATGTAATATCAAGGCAAAGTTAACAGTAAATTGAAACATATGTATACAGGTATATATTATATATTTTGATATTGAATTATAAATGTTAACTGATATACTTTATGATTGGTGTTGTAAAACCAACTTTAAGTGAAAGCAAAAATGATAAGATTATGATTAGAAAGGATGGAAACATATATTTTCACACTGATGGACTTTGTATTAAGATTTCAAGTACACTGTTGTACATTGTATGCGCAAATGTTCATGAGATCTGTTAATCAGGGAAGAAGTCAGTCATGATACGTTGTGAAGTTTTGTACTAGTGAGAAGTATCCCTAAATCCCTGCCACCGTCCCTCCGACACCCAAGCGTATCCTGACCGGGTGTGAGATCCTAATGTACCCCTAGGGTCAGACGGGGATACGTCTTGCTACCTGTCACGGCTCCCAAACTGCCATTGTCGAAATCCAGCCACCAGACTGTGGGAGGCTGGTGTGAGCTTTTTACAGCAATTATTATTTTTTTCTCTCATTTTTTTTATTTCTTTTTTTTTTGGGGGGGGGGGGGCTGATGGGGGTGTGGATGGCTTCAGAGATTGGAAGGAGGGGTGGTCTTGGTTTGGTATGACTACATATCATGTCTGGCACTAAAATGAATAAGCAGAAGATGGAGCTCAAATGAAGGGGGTATTAGAGATCGGGATAAGGATGGGAGTGGGGTGGGATGGGGTGAAGGAAGGTTGTGTTCTGGTCCTCAATTAAAAAGTATTTCCATTGTCAAGAGTATTGAGCACCCTAGCCAGTGCAGATCAAACTTGTGTTTCTAGTTACACATTCACACCCTTTTCATCTAATGATGTATTGATTGGGGAAAAGTTCCCGAAATATTAAATTGATGAAAGTGTGCCATGTAATTTGAATCATTTGGAAGTTATGAAATCATCTTATGAGCTGGTTTTGCAATGAAGTTACATTGAGACTATTCAGGAATAGATTTGGATGAATTTGTTGTAGAAATTCTGTGGCAAAATAATCATTTATAGTGAGAAACACACAGATCTCACATGTTCATGAACTTGACATTTTCATACTTCTCCTGTAGTACAGGGTAAGTGGAAACACTTACTGATGCTCCCCTTACAGAAATATAGTGATTGTGCCTGTGATTTTGTTCGTTTTTGTTTCTGTGGTTGTGCAATTTTTTTTTCCAGTTATACTACATGTCTGTAACATTCTACCCAATACATCAGCAATCCATCTGACTCAATTGAAATTAAAGACCTTGTACAGTTTTCTGTTTTCTTTGCTTGTTTTATTATTTTGTTTATATGACAGTAATGAATTATTGGCAATTAAAAAAAAAGTAACTGGTATGCAAAACAGCAAGCTTACATCATAATGGGGAAAGTTAATGCCTGTCTTTTTTTTTCTTTATATTCATTGGACAGATTGCAGGGATGTAAAAGAGCTATAAAACCAGAAACATTTGCGGCGTGAAAGTTTTGCATATTGAGCCAATGGCTTTCTTTACGGCAGGAAACTTTTGCGAATCATCACTAGCACTTCATTGTGTAGACAAACAAATTTGCATATGTACAGTATTTCACTTTTGCCAATCCTGGCTTCTGGCAAAATTTGTGACAGTTTCATGCACAGGAAAAACTTGTTTTTCAGTCATTGAGAGGACACACTCGACAGTTAGAATGTTTGTCAAATCATAACAGATGTGTGAGAAAGAAAGGTCGGTCATTCCATAGACGGTTTCCGTAGACTACTTCGAATGCACTGCAACATAGACAAAGTCCAATCAAAAGTTCCTATATATTGCTTCTTGATTTTTATTCCTCATACCATCTTGCTTACTCAGGGGGAGGGTTTGACTATTCAACCAGAAACTTCTTTTCCAAATCCAGTGGCCACTGTAGTCTGTAGGATGATGTATGGGTTAATTGACTAGCAGAAGCTACT
This sequence comes from Diadema antillarum, assembly GCF_040938485.1. Taxonomy (NCBI): domain Eukaryota; kingdom Metazoa; phylum Echinodermata; class Echinoidea; order Diadematoida; family Diadematidae; genus Diadema; species Diadema antillarum. The sequence goes on from NW_027271715.1 coordinate 1,123,366, forward strand.
TTTTTGATGTTAGGGGGAAAAAAAGTGAGAGAAGAGTGGATGGCACAAAAACATGTTAGTGGTTGCCAGAGGGTCAAAAATCATTACCACCAATTAGGAGAAGCGAGAGAGGGGGAGAAGAGATGGATATAAACTTACACACATACACACATACAAACATACACACAGACATAAGGCAGGGGGGAGATTGGAAAGAGATGGAGAGGGAGAGATGGAGAGAGAAGTATAAATGATGAGGGTGGGGGAGAGATTGAATGAGAAAAAGGTGCCAATGAAAAGAATTGGAGCAAAAAGATTTATGAAGGAAAAGAAAACAGGAATTGGCATTTAAATGAAGGGAAAGAAGGCATGTAAAGAATAAGAAGAGAAGGAGCTTGAAAAACAAGATGAAAACTATGAAAATTTAGAATGGAGATGTTAGATAGGAGAGAACTTGAAGAATGTATTGTAGAAAGGATAAGAGGAGAGAGATAGGGGAGAGGGAGGGAGGGTGAATTAAAGAATTTGAGGCAGGTTGTTATGTAGAGACATTAAAAGTGCTAGGATACATTGTAGGTGAGGGCTAATATGTTTGTTTGAAAGGGAGAATAGTACAATATTAATGAAAATGCCTTTATCTTGCTGATAGAACAGATAGTGCATAAAAGAATACAGAGAGTTAGAAAGAGAATTTCACAAAGGGAAGGGAGAGAGAGAGAAGGAGAAGGAGAGTGGACGGAAGAGAGGGGTGAGAGTAGATTTGGGAAGCAGAAAAGAAGAAATAAATTACAGCGAAAGAAGAATAGAAGGAGAGGATGGGATGTCCTCTAATCAAATCAAATCAATATCGTGCCTTTAAGCAGTTTTTTTTTTTTTTCATGGAGGAACCGTCTGTGGTGACCCAAGCCTTCACTGTAATTCATTTAGCTGAGCTTTGTGTGTGTCTAGCCAGTGTAAACATATCATATATATGACAGGTTGTGGAGGTTTTGTTTCAGAGAGATTATGTTTGTCATTTTGGGTGAAAGCGGAGAAAACTCTTCCCTTGTGGAGCAGCACCCTTCCTGCTTGATAGCTCCCATGGTATTATGTAAAGAGTTGTAGATGGTGCGAAACAAATATATTTATAGATACATTTCTGGTAAAGATTTTTTTTTTTTTTAATTTTTTTTTTTTTTTTTTTTGGGGGGGGGGGAAATTCGGTTATGTTTTTGTTTTTTACAAGGCGGGTCATTCTTAGTTTGTGCATTACTCTGTGTGCATTCCTTTGTGCTGCTGCCACCAACTGTCAAAGATATGAAAGGTTTTTCATTCATGGAATTTAGTCATCCTTTCTGCAGTCCATTCATTCATTCATTCATTCAATCATATGGCACAATGTGCCTGGTTGACACCATTTGCTGACTATCGCTAGTCACCTAGGGGCAAACCACGAGGGATATGTTGGCATCATTCGCCTGACTTCTTGTATAGGTAGTTACTGATGTTGTCAATGAGGAATTGAATGGGCTTATGAACCAGATTTAGAGTATGACAAAATAGAGTATGGCAATGACGATATTTCTTTCATGTCAACTTTTAAACAGCGAAGAGTACAACAGAGCATGTACTTGTAAATGAGAAAAAAGTTGATATTTGCATGCATTAATTGCTGCATAATCACAAACAAGGAAACATATTTGTGTATAATAACACTAAGAATTATTTTAACACATTTTTTGGTAACCCAGGGTACAGCGCTAAGAAAAAAAAATCATCGAAATGGCGAATTTTCATTTGGTATCCCAGGTTACCAAATATTGCATCATATGCTGAAGTTGATAAGACAGTGTTTGCTGAATTGAAGTCAATCATCATATTTATGAATATTGTAGAATGCAGCAGCATGGAATTTCTCTTGTGTAAAATCTGATGATTTCATTTTTCTTCTTGCTCTTCAATCTAGGGAGATGCTTTGTGCAAGGAGTGTTTCTTTTCAGCCTTTGAGGCTGAGATACATCACACGATAGTGACCGGTAACCTCTTCACCAGGGGTGAAACGGTAGCGATCGGTGCGTCGGGAGGAAAAGGTAGGCGGTCTGTAGGGAGTGGCAGTCCTCAACCCAACCTAGATACCTGTTCTTTCTCACTTAAGTTCATTTCATGCTGAAGATTAGGCCTATAAAACATAGTCTGTCAAGGCCCTCTCGCTGTATGGTGACGAGAGTCCAGCTGAGTGGGGTTGCGCGAGGGCCTTTTGAGATCTGCTTTGCATCCTTTTGTTAGCCCTTTGAATTACCGACTTTTGCTCCCCGATTTCGGGAGCAAAAGTCGACCAATCAGCGTGTCTGTCTGCTCGAACCCGATTTGAATACAGCAAGTGCATGCCACAGACCTCCACGGGTTGTCAATGATGCATGCGAACAAGCAAGACGATACCAAGGCTGAGGATGTGGGGAATGTGCCATTCCATTTGTCGACCTGAACCCGTAAATATGACTATTCAGTAGAATTCATGGTCATGAATAATAATGCATGAAGCAGATCTCAAAAGGCCCTCGCGCTGTCGCGCTCGGCTGGGCTCGCTTCGCTTGCCCATTACAGCGAGAGGGCTTTGACAAAAGGCTAGCCTAAACATGGAAATATTTGACTCATCATGTTTACCCAGACTTTTATCTCATTTTAGTGAGGATTCCCATTTCTTCAATTTAATGTGTTTTGTTGTAATAGAGCAAAGCAACAATCAAATAACTGTCAGTACCGGTACCTATTTAGATTACATACAATGTAAGTACAATTAATCCAGCTGTACAAAAAAGAATTGTTAACATTTTTATGAAACAAGTCCTAGATTCAAAGATAGTTATTAGAAATGATATGTAGTGGACACCCAGTTAAATAATGGTAAGAGATTTTCCTTCTTTATGTCAAATGCTGTGACATTTTTCAATGCTACTATATTAAAGCTGTTATTTTTGCGAATTTCACGAATCACAGTTGGATCGCGAATTTAACGACACGCGAAAATGTCGTCAGACGCTAGAGTAATAGTACATTTAAATTGGCGTAGGTGTCAATTCGCGAAAACAACATCTCGCGAAAAAGTCTGTGACCTCCTTATTCGCGAAAATAACAGCGTTTACAGTATTCTGATCTTCTGGAATACTGGTGTGTATGTGTATGCGTGTGTGTGTCTGTGTTTTGCCAATCATAAATCCATATTTTGATCCTTTGTCAAGTTTAGATTCTACGGTTCTTGCATACACGCTGAAGCTGCTGAATGAGAGATATGACTATGGGCTGAAGCTGGTTCTTCTCTCGGTTGATGAAGGTATCACAGGGTACCGGGATGACTCTTTAGAGGTAAGCAAAGAAGTACCAACAGTTTGATTACTAAATTCCAGGTTATTAGTAGGGTTGGAAGATATCGGATTGTGGGATTTGATAAGTAAGAAGTCATTCAAAGACTTTACAGGTTTGTGATGAGTTTTGGGGTTGGGACAAGTTTTGAGTACTAAAATGAAATGATGCAGGAGCTAAGAGCACAATCTGAGTGAGTAATAATGGATCAAGATTCTTTGTATATAACGAACATCATACCAAAAATTATTCTCGTATTAGACGATATAAAGTGAATGAAACCATCTGAGGATATACTCCAATGAAATATGACATGAAATTAGGTATGAGTGGAGATTAACAAAAAGAAATATTTGAAGAACATGGAAGTCAGGAATAGTTTTTATCACCATTGAGGTAAAAAGCTTGTTATGAATAAAAGATGTTTGTTTGGGGGATCAAAATTTTAAATTAAATTGTTCAGATGGTTGTTGCACAATTCTGCATTAAGTATTTTTCTTTTCACACAGACTGTCAAGCGGAATCAGCAACAGTATGACTTGCCACTCAAGATAGTTTCATATGAGGTAAAATGCATACTGTAATATTTGTATATTGTATTCTCTGTCTCTCCCCTTATCCTTTCTTTCTTTCTTTTTTTTTTGTTCTCTACTCTTTCTTTGAGCTGTCAAGTCAAGTTTGAGTTGTCTCCATATTCCCCCATCATATTATGTTATCTACTCCAAAGACTGTAGAAAGAGATATCTTTGTCATATTACAGTTATAGTTGATCTGTAACAACTTGACAGTATCAATGTATGTTTGTTATCAGTGATCTTAATATCTTTTCTAAAGATCAATATATTCAAGTGTACTTATTTGTTGGGAATAATCTTATCTTACACTTGTCAAATGAAAATGAGTTAATTATCCATAAAGCTTCTTTTTATCATGTACCAAGACCAAGATAGTTTTGATTTTTCTCCCATGACATATTTTCTTGATGTTCTTGTTTATGTCATCATCGTATTGTATGCAAATGACACAATATGTCAGTATACAACATGATACATACTTTGTGTGTTCATGAGTTATGATTTTGTATTCATTTTTTTATGAAGGAATTATATGGCTGGACAATGGATGCAATAGTCAAGCAAATTGGACTCAAGAATAATTGTAAGTAAAAACAGTATAGATGAGAAAATATATTTCAGTTGAATGTTGAATACAGAGAAAGTACATAGAGAGGAAGAGAAGAGTTGTGGCCTGACAATAACCAGAAGATAAAAGGTGAAAGGAACCTGTAAAGACAACAGTTGGAAAATGATCAAATTGATTTTAACAGAAAGTAGTAGATATTTCAATTTAGATGCGGTTGATTTAAAGAAATAGGTTGCGAAGCAAAGGAAATACTGATGATGATAATTATTGTGATAGTGATGATGATGATAACAATACAAATTATTTTGAATACTATTATTATCACTATCATCATAAAAATAATAGTAGTGACAACCTAAAAACATAAAAAAATATTATGACTAATTACTGGTAGTTAGAATGGGTTTATTATAAGTCAGTGTAAGGTCAAACTAAGAAATTATGCAATAGATGCAAGAAAGGACGTGGGGGGGGGGGGCAGAGAAAAAGAGGGATAGTGGTAGTTCCAGCTCCACCATGAAGCAGTGACAAACTTACTGAATATCTTGGTTCTCCACCGAAGGTACCTTCTGTGGTGTCTTCCGGCGCCAAGCCCTGGACCGAGGCGCTCTGCTGGTGAAGGCTGACAAGATTGTGACTGGTCACAACGCCGATGACATCGCTGAGACCGTTCTCATGAATAGTGAGTTCTTTCTGTTTCCACTGATCAGGCCTGCTGCAGAATTTATTTTCTTGTCATTATCAAATTGAGTGTATGCCTGTATTTTTTCTTTTCACAGAATATGTGTGTGTCTGTATATGTGTCTTCTTGTATTGATCATAGACATGAAGTTAACTGTTATTTTTGCTTCCTGTGTATTATGAAGAGGCTTTTTGAAATTCTACAACCAATTCAGACAGTTATACATGAAGAATTAGATGGTCTCCTTTATGTATGTCTATGATCAGGTCCAGTGTGCTCCCATTATAACAATTACAATTATAACAAAATTGTCTTTACAAAGTTTAGTAAAAACTCAGGTCCCCAAATTATCACCTGTATATCTTTCTATACTTTATTTTCGGTTATAAAAAAATTTTGATATAACGAAAGAACACCAATGGTCCCGAGGTCTTTGCTGTAATGGGAGTGCCCTGTGCTAGTTATAACAGCATAAAATCTACGGTCTTGTTGACGTCATTATGACCGAGTTTCCCCGTACTCACAAACTATCTCTTTCCCCACAGTCTTACGAGGAGACATCGCAAGGTTACGGAGATGCACAGACATCATCACAGTGAGTAGCCTTAACCCTTTCACTCTGTGCTTCCAATTACAAGCCTTGAGATTATAGTGTGATAGACATGTTAGAGGTTAAGGTTACTGACCCTTGAGTAAAATAGGAATCTGGCTATCTGTCAATATGAATTGTTAAATTGTAGTGGAATAGTAGTCTGATTGATAATGTTTTTGATGCAAATACTTTTAAAATGAGTAGGCCAAACTTACAGTATTTATGTAAGTGTCAGCATATTACAATGAATTTACGTCCCATGATATCTTCTGCAGAAACATTGATAAAGAGATGATTTCATAAATCTCACATTGCAAATAAATCTTAAAAATGAAACATAATATTACAGTTTATAATAATATCTTCTTTATCCAGGGTAGATTATTCAGTGTTACACAGTCGTGAGTCTTATGGTTAATGCTATGCATCACCCAATTCCTGCAATGGTATCATTAAATAATGATATACAAGAGATGTACAGGACAGAGTGGATCGTTGAGATTTGGATACACAAGTTTAAGTTTGGAACTGTTTAAACCCACTCGCTGCGCTTGTGGGTTTTAGACTGTTGCAAAGTTAAATGAGAGCATCCAATTCTCACTGATCCATGAAATAGGCCTGTGCATCATTTGTCTTATAAAATGGGCCTGTAAATTCATGAAATACAACCATTTTCCCATCATGCGTCCGGTACACCTACTAAACTATGCAAGACTTGAGCCATGCATTCGGATTTTACGGGATGCATGGCCAAAGTTAGGATTTAACCAGACGCGTAGCTCAGTGTGGATCAGTAAAAATCAGTGCATGACATTTGACCAATCAGATTGCAGAGATTCTAAAGCCCATTTTATAACGTTGTATGTTGCCAGGGAGCAGAAGGAGCTTTACCCCGATGTAAACCCTTCAAGTACACCTATGAGAAGGAGATTGTCATGTATGCCTACTTTAAGAAGCTGGACTACTTCTCGACGGAGTGCATCTACTCCCCGAATGCCTACCGTGGCTACGCCAGGGCCTACCTCAAGGACTTGGAGAAGATCCGTTCCACCTCAATCATCGGTGAGGAATCCCTTGTAGATGCCTCACTCAAGGCACCTGACATCTGTTTTGATTTTTGACTTCCTTCCTTGTAGCATAGTACTTTTGCTGATATTTTCTTACGTTTCTCTATTTCTCTTTCAATTGCATTCAAATCATAATCCAGTTTTAATTCTTAAGAGAGATATATTTATGCAAGTTTGGAACCATGGGTCGGTGGAGGTGCCTTCAAAACTTGAGGAAAAGGAAATAACACTGGAGGGCTGTTTTCATTCTCACTATCTAAAATAAAGTACATGTACATGTAAGTTACATCTTCAGTTTTGGATTTAAATGTTTTTATGCTATGACCATCTTAAAGGGACTGTACAGTACTGGTTGAGGTGAGGGATTCATGTTTTGAACATTCCTAGGTGAGATAATGACAAATCTCTTATGAAATATGAAAGAGCATGTAATTTTAAGAAGGATTCAACGTTTATTTGATGAAAATTGGTTTTTAAATGGCTGAGATATCCAAAAAAGTGATAATAATAAAAGGCGACATGCCACAACTTTATTAGGTTCTCTTTGTTTCACCTTGTTTTTGGATATCTCAGCCATTTCAAAACGGATTTTCATCAAATAAATTTTTGATACCCCTTAGAATTGAATGTTCTTTGACATCTCATAGAGAGGTTTCTGAATATCTCGCAAAACGTTAAAAGCTAAATCCTCGCCTCAACCAGAACTGTACACACCCTTTAAGACATGACATACAGCTTGTAGAAGAAATGAAGATTATCAGTAAAAGAGGCTTAATATCCATCTCCAATAGCTAGGATTCAAGGCCATGGATTAAATTTTTGTGTATTTATCTGATTGTAATGCACAGCATAACATATCATATGATGTAATGTGGATAAATCACCGTTGCTGGATATTTTCATTACAAATATTTTCTTAACCTGATGTCATTGTCTCTTTTCCATTACCACATTCTTTTTTTTTCTTTTTTTTTTTTACAGTCTAACAGAGCTTATGCACTTGGTCAATTGTCTTTTCCACTTTCATAGATTTTGCATTATATTGACATCTCATCATTGCATTTGAAAGACTTTATTTGATATAGGAAATGAGATCTGAATTGTAATTGATTTCAAATGTTGACATTATCACTGCTGCAATCACTCTTACAAGCATCTGAAGTGAAAGTTTGCCCCCTTGATTCATCCCCTCCAACAGACATCATCCACTCTGGCGAGTCTCTGTCTGTGAGGAAGGAGGTCAAGATGCCCACCCAGGGGACCTGTTCCAGGTGTAACTATATCTCCAGCCAGCTGGTCTGTAAGGCCTGTACTCTACTGGAGGGTCTCAACAAGGGACTACCAAAGTCAGTGGGACTCACGCTTGGCTTGTTCTCTTACTCTGATTACTTAATCCTGTACTGTAAAAGTGGAAATTTTCGCGGTGTTGAAATTTTCACGCATTTCTAGAAACTACAGTCGTGTACTGCGAAAATAACAGCATGCGAATATTTCTGCTGCCCGTACGTTCAAGTAGTCGATGTCTTGATTCCGCTGAATTAAAAATATCCACTTTTACAGTATTTGACACGAGTGCTGGTTACACAGAAAACCATGTACAAGCAACTCCCATCATAACAAAGTCCTTGGATTGGCAGCTTTCTTTTGTTATGACCAAACAATATAGTATATAAAGATATGGTAATGCAGAATGATTTTGGGACTATTTAGGAACATGATGTTGGCAGACTCAGTATTGTCCATGCAGTTTATATGGTCCAGTGATAAGGTACCTCATCTTATGTACCAATGTAGGACTGACATAAAAGTACCAGATGATCTTACAATGGAGATGACTTGCTTTATGATCATTATGTCACCAGGGTAAAATACCGGTCATGGTGTCTTGTGGTGTAATGACCACTGTGTGTTTCTTTACTTTCATTTCAGGCTTGGAATTGGAAAACCTCACAAGGCCAGACAGAGAGTGAGTTTTCAATGTGTAATTAATGCATTTGTTCCTGAGATAATTTCTATTCAATGCTTTCTTAAATGATGTGTCCATGTGACCTTTTCAAATGTATGTTTGTTTAACCCTTGTTTGGTTCATTGGGATTTGGGATTACTAATTCCGATTGATGTAACAAACTGCAACATTAAACTAGAAATGTCGCTATGGCGACTGATGCCTCCGCCATAATGCATGATTCTCCCAATAGGCGTATAGTACAATGTCTTCACAATGTGTGATCCATGACAGTTTCACATAACTGGCAAAATATTGAAATGACAAGTTTGTCAGAAATGTCTTGAACTGAGTTTGCTATAATTTTCTAAGAGTGCAGGTACACATATTTGGGGAATTTTGGGGAAGTTTATGCATTGAGTAATTTCCAAGGTATGAAGAAAGAGTGTGATGACGGTATAAAATAGATTTTTTTTTTTTTTTTTTTTGGGGGGGGGGGGCATTGAAACCTGGCCTTTGACCCTTAACCTTTGACCTTTGACCTTCTGGCTGGAAATTTCCCGGAGAATCTCCATTAGGTAATGCATAGATGCATTAAGTTTTGAAACTAATAATGCAAGCATTGCATATACTTGTATATGAGGGAAATAGTAAAATTTTGAGGAGTTGACCTTGACCTTTGACCCCTGACTATTGACCCATGACCCCTAAATTCCTTAGATAATCCCTGCCAGACAGTACATGCATATGTACCAAGTTCCACGAAGATACATTGAACCATTTGCGAGAAAAGTGATATTGCGAGAAAAGTGATATTGCAACATTTTCACCTAACCTTTGACCTTTTGACCTTTGACCTTATGACATGAATTCATGACATGATTCTCTCTGGAGAATCTTTACGCAGTAGTACATGTCCACACCAAGTTTCAAGAAAATACCTTCGGGCATTGCATCATAGATATGGGGGAAATTGCAACATTTGTAGCATTTGACCTTGACCTTTTGACCTTTGACCTCTTGCCAATGTCACTAAAATCTACTCAACTAATTGTCCCATCAAACATCATCCTTGGACCGAGTTTGGTGAAAGCTGCTTCATCCAGTTTTGAGTTATCACGTAAACAGACAAATTTTAGGATTTGACCTTGATCTTTGACCTTTGACCTCTGTCCAATTTCACTGAAAAACTAATCAAGTAATTGTCCCATCATACATCATCCTCCAACAAAGTTTGGTGAAATTTGCTCCATCCAGTCTTGAGTTATCGCGTAAACGGATACAATTTCATGATTTGACCTTGACCTTTGACCTTTAACCTTTAGTCGATTTCACCCAAAATCTAATCAAATAATTGCCCCATCATACTTCATACTTGGACCAAGTTTGGTAAAATTCCAATCAATATTACTCAAGTTATCGCGTAAACGAAAGCGGACGGACGTACGTACGGACGTACAGACGTACAGACGTACGGACGTACGTACGTACGGACGTACGTACGTACGGACGGACGGACGGACAACCCGAAAACATAATGCCTCCGGCACCACTTCGTGGCGGAGGCATAAAAAAGTCTAACAGATGGAATGCATAAGGATGTGTAGTCCCACGAAATACACTGAAGTCTGGCACGTTACCATTTGAATCCTCTGTCAATATGTAGTGGATATACAATTGTAAGAAAGAATTGGGTGTAACAAGGTAGCTATAGCTGGGTTCTCAAGACTTGTTTGTTATGGGGTTTCCTTTCATTCTTCAAATGAAAAATATAAGGATCATCTCCTAATTTCAGTAGGTACATTGTATCATCCAAATCCAGTGTCTTTCAGGATGTATTGTTTATTCTTCACACAGCTTGATGCAGCAGGAAAAAGTGGCTCATCTGTGTGTGGGGGGTCCTCATCAACAGTGTCATCATCAAAGTCAGCATCTCACACCACCTCATCATCATCAGATGTCAAAGAAGTCCAGCAGGTGGTGGACTTTTGATGAAGGATTGTAGCAATATGCTGTGTGGACGTTTTGAAATCTCAGTCTAAGTCTTTTGTGGAAATTTGCACTTCAAGGGATGTGCTGGGAACAAGGAGCAAACCATCATATTCTTTGTCAATCGAGAAAGATATGCCATGGACTTTATGAGAACCTGAGAGGATTTTACGAGAGGAGTTTATGAGAGCAGACCATAGATGGTATGACAGTCTCTGCAGGAATGTCAATCTAGAAACCAAGTGCAGTTTTCTGTGGCCTGAACAGGTGTATTTTTGGTGGAAAAACAGTACTGGTATTTTTACCTTTCCTGCAATAGATGTGTAGACATACAGAATGGGAAAAATAGCATTTCCCATGAAACCTGCAGTATTTTTGGCAAAAAAAAACAGTACAAAATACTACAAAAAAGGGGAAAAAAGGTAATGGTTTGCATCTCTGAATCAAGGATCCACAGCTTTATCCATTGACAAAGACGAGAAAATTCCTTCCAACCACTGAAAGCACAAACGTCATCAACTGAAAGATGAGTCCACACAATGTGTGGACTTTCTGAAATGCACCTTGGTCTAGTGGTATTTGTGTAGCAAGAGATCTGATGTTGATGATGTGGATAGATAAAAAAGTGATTTCAGGAACGTGTGTTGAAAAATTGTTCAACTGTTAATCATCATGAAAGATTAGATTGAAATTTAGATAGTGTGGCCACATCCACTTTATGCTATGCTGTGATTGGATCAGATATGGTAAGTTCCTGATGTAATCTGTTTCTAGGAAGACATATCACAGATTTAGGGGGGGGGGGGAGGCAGCTCAGATTAGGTCTCCATGGTAATGTGTGGTGTGGAAGATCAGGAACATATAACAGGTATCACTTTGGACTTATTCTCACATTGGGTTTTCTCACTATCAAACAGGCATATAGAGGAAAGATGTCTAAAATTTGTAATTGGGAGGTGTGTGAGTACCGAGTCCTGGTGAACCTTTCAATCATGGAAACATTTACAGGGAATTATGAAGAAATTCATGAGACTGTGTAGCATGTATTTACAATGTGCCTAACAATTGCATTTAATATACAAATTGTGATTCCTTTTTATGCTCCGCACATGTCATTGGCAGTGCCAAGTGAAGACAATTGTAGATTCACTTCAGCATGTTTGAATACTGTCATAGTGAACTACAGTGCATCAGTAGTTCATACCAGCTTGATTATGGAGACAAACTATGGGTGTCCTCCCATGCTATCTAATCTCTACATAGTTCGCTGTGACTCTTGGAAAAGTTGCTCTTGAAGTGGGCAATTTTTTGTAGGCTGTACAGTACTCACTTGTCAGGGTTTAGGTGCAGATTGGTGCTTTTTGCCTACAATATGGGGGTTGAAAAAAAAAAAAACCCAAAACAAACATGCCCCTGTGTGTAAAGGCACAACAAGATTATCTTTTTGTCTTTTTAACTGTATTATGTTCCATCTGTTTGTGATCATTAAGAACTCTATAGAGACACAGAAAGACGAGAGATTTCCACGATACACTGAAACTCAAATTCTTGTACAAACATATAAAATATAAATTTTTATTGAGTTATAGCATATTTATAAACTTCCATCATATGAATAAATTCAAATAAACTAATGTATGAGAGAAAGAATGAAATTCTTGTGTTACAACATGCATATTGGGTCTGTGTGAGTTAGTGCATAGATAAATGACAGGCAAGATGGAGAGTGGAGAGTTAAAAAAAACAGTGAAGTTTTAGAAATGAATTTAGATTTCAGAAGAGCTTATAATGAGAGCAATGATCAGCAGATTGACAGTTAAGAAACAGGTGCTACAAGCATAAAGTCAACTACCACCGGTTTCAAAGCCAACATCATCCCTACTTTTACATTCTTTTTAAAATATACTTGATTATTATAGGGATTGATTTTGATTTTTGGAATGTCTGTTTGGATTGTCTATCATTTTGACCACAATTCACAATTTTCTATCATCTTACTAGCTATGACATGGTACAAGAAGCAGATATTTCCATACCAGTAGAGGAATAGAATACTGAACATCACCAACAATCTATTTTTTTTTCCATCACATCTATAGTAGACAAAGAAAGGCAACATTATTCTGTGAGCCTTCAAGGAATTATAAGGACTAAACAGTTCATTCATCTACCGTGAAATCAGCAACTTTCACAAAGTTTACAAGGGGCCACAATTCAGGAAAGTAAAATGCATGTGCAAGTCTTTGTTTGCACAGTGCATTGAAAGAGAAATGCCAGATTACAATATTGTACACCATCATGGTTGGCAATTCGCGAAAGTTTCATGCTGCAAAAAAGATTGTTGGCTCCAATTTGAGAAAGTTTCATGCCGTAAGAGACTTGTTGCTCCAAATGGCAAAAGTTTCTGGTTTTACTGTACCTGTTTCTCCAGGAGCCTCCAGAAAACTTTAAATTTTGCTTTGTGTTCTGACAAGAGAACATAACGTCTCCTTAATATGGAAATCATTTTTATCATTACCTTTTTTTTTTCCTTATTGAAATCAATGAAACACACCAGTGTACAGTCAACCTTGCCTGTAAAGTTGAGCTCACAGAAGAACATTTTGTTTTAATACTTCGATATGGATATGAATATGAAAATTTCGTTGTACTGTAAACATAGATATTTTTGTGCAATTAATTTTTCACCTGAGTGGCTAAAAAACATATTTGCTGATTCTCAAATTCGTGCTGTATAATTGTACACCTATTCCAAATGTGCACAGAAAATTGTAAGATATTTTTCATGGGTATTAGAATTTGTGCCAGCCAAAACTAGTGTGAAATATGCAAGATAAATGTACCCCCAAAATTCTTGCATTTGCAGTGTACAAAGTAAGTCAAAATTCACTCAAGTTGGAGGATTTCTCCAGTGTCTTTGGCTTCGACTTCCGCGAGGTTGAATAAATTGCCCTGAATACTTTTTTGAATTTCCTTTTCTTTGATGTAGGTTTGTTGGCAATCCTGGACACTCGTCATGAATTGCCTGTATGCTACAAATGTATAATAGTTCTCAGGATATATCTTTGCAAACACATTGATGATAGTGCCCAGCAGTACTTTGTTAATACACACTGAATACAATAACATACATGTAGCAATACTTTGGTAATATACACTGAATACAATAACATAATTTACTATGGTAATGTGCAGGATAAAACTACAGTGAGGTGTACATATCGTTTAAAAAAATGACATTTTTAACCACATATTTCAACATACAACTAGAAATGTCAGGGTACATTATTACAGGGTGAGTTATTTCAGAAAGAAGTGGAGATTCCCTAACTCAGTCCTACATGATATTGACACTGTCATTACTCCAGCCTCGCTTCATTACAACATAAAGAAGAAAAGAAAAAAAAATGTATGTCGTAATACACATGTATGTACTGGTCGTAAGTACTCTTGCAATAAGCTATAATGAAACAAAATATTATACAATGTTTGCAAGTAAATAGACAAAAATGCTCTTGAATAAAGTTCAATAAACATTGTACAGTCAAACCTGTCTTAACGACCACCTGTCTATAGCGGCCACCTGCCGTATACAACCACTACAAATAATTCCCTCTGAGAGAAAATTGAACCTGTCTATGACAGCCACTTTTAAGTCTTCCTTGGGTAGCTGCTGTAGACAGGGTTGACTGTACCAGTATGTCAAGAATATTTGAGAGTCATGAAGAACAACCAACTGACTGAACTGTCTGTCAAGAGATGCATTAAAACTCCTCTTTCTTCACACTCGCTACAAAATCATAGGCAAAGTTTTTCAGATTAAAGTGAGTTTAAATTGTCCGGAATATAAATTAGGATTTGTTTTGCCAGACCACTATAAAAGCAACTGAATGCTTAAAGCAAGCAATCACAAGACAGACAGCTTGAAGTCTCCTTAGAAGGACTAGTTAAGAACTAATTAAGCACCTTGCCTACGGGCACAAACAACAGTAGTTTTAATGGGGGACTTGAACCAAGGACCTTGTGATTGAGAGTCCAGGGTCTAATCCACTGCGCCTGACTCTGCATAGAGAAAGCTTTGAAATTAAGGGAATACCAGTCTACAGCTGTACATCCCGAAAGGCTGAAAATCGATGGACTGTATTCACTCATAGATTTGAGTTGTGGAGATGTTAATGATGCCTGTGCTACAAACTTGACTAGCATTTACAAACAAACTTCTGATGAACTACAGATATCACCTGCACTTGCATGTTTGGCCACAGTTTTTTCTCTCTTTTTTTTAAAATACACTAACACGGGAATTATATCCGGCCAGATACCAATGAACCCAAAGCTGGAAAATTTCAGATCAGATCTAGTTAGGAAAGATGTATAGACATTCAATATGTATTCTACAATGTTTTGAGTGACAGGGCCACAATCAACCCAACCACTAATCTGTCAAAGGATGGAGAGAAAAAAAAACAAACAACAAACAAAGAGAGAAACAATCTGAGTATAACAGCCTCCAACACAAGAAATTGCCGGCTACGAACCAAAATAATAAAATAGAGCACTGTTACATACAGTTTAAGCATAGTAGACCATAAATATAAATAAGGCATTCTTGTCTCTCGTGTGACAGCAGTATGAGCCGTCTTTTGGCTGAGTGCTATGACATAATCATATACTCTATACTTAGTCATAGTAACCTTGCATTCATATCTTGCAAAGAAAGATGCATGGATGGTGAACATGATTCAACTTGTGAGAGTACAAACATATTCAGAGCATGGTCACGGTTTTCACATTTACAAGTGTATTTACTATTTCATATTCGTACACACTCTCATCATTAAATATGTGACTGCCTATAGCTCAAAACCACCAAAACAAGGAAAAGTAGAAATTACGCGGTGCGTAACATATGTCCCCGCCGGAAGTAGCATTTTGTAACAAAATGTGCAATATAGGTAAAAAATCAAGGTCAAAGGTCAAAGAAGTCAAAGGTCAAAATTCTGTGTAGAAGTTTTGAAGCCCTCACCTAGTGCCATCACATAAAGCAAATGGAATCGAAATTGGGTTAGAAATGGCGAAGGAGTAGCATTTTGTAGCCAATGTACAATATAGGTCAAAAATCAAGGTCAAAGGTCAAAGAAGACAAAGGTCAAAATTCTGTGTAGAAGTTTTGAAGCCCTCACCTAGTGCTATCACATAAAGCAAACGGAATCGAAATCGGGTTAGAAATGGCGAAGGAGTAGCATTCTGTAGCAAAATGCACAATATAGGTCAAAAATCAAGGTCAAAGGTCAAAGAAGTCAAAGGTCAAAATTCTGTGTAGAAGTTTTGAAGCCCTCAACTAGTGCCATCATATAAAGCAAACGGAATCGAAATCGGGTTAAAAATGGCGAAGGAGTAGCATTTCGTAGCAAAATGTACAATATAGGTCAAAAATCAAGGTCAAAGGTCAAAGAAGTCAAAGGTCAAAATTCTGTGTAGAAGTTTTGAAGCCCTCACCTAGTGCCATCACATAAAGCAAACGGAATCGAAATCGGGTTAGAAATGGCGAAGGAGTAGCATTTTGTAGCAAAATGTACAATATAGGTCAAAAAATCAAGGTCAAAGGTCAAAGAAGTCAAAGGTCAAAATTCTGTGTAGAAGTTTTGAAGCCCTCACCTAGTGCCATCACATAAAGCAAACGGAATCGAAATCGGGTTAGAAATGGCGAAGGAGTAGCATTTTGTAGCAAAATGTACAATATAGGTCAAAGGTCAAGGTCAAAGGTCACGACTGAAATTCTGTGTAGAAGTTTCAAAGCTCCCATGTAGTGCTATCATATAAAGCAAACAGAATCAAAATTGGCTCATAAATGACAGAGAAGTAGCAAATTGAAGATTTTGATCACACACGGACGCACACACGGACACACGGACACACGGACACACGGACGGACGGACGGACAGACGGACGGACACACGGACACACACACGTACGGAGCCCGTTTCATAGTCCCCTGCTCGAACTCGTTCGGCGGGGACAAAAAGTAGGCCAAGATGAATTTTGACTTTTCTACACAGAGTAAAATTGTAAGCTCTTACATTAGCTTTAAAATGATGTATAGCTTATGAAATTGAACCATCCTAACCCATTCAAAAAGTGATTGAAGTAAGAGTTAGGAGGTGCAGTTTCATAGAAAAGGGGGGGGGGGAAGAGGATTCAAGATTAGGGTCACTCAAGCATGCTGTGCAGAAGTATCAATGAAAATGTATTCTATTTTGCAGAGATAGCAATGCCTGTCTGAAATGATATGACCTAAAAAATTGCCAATATCATGATTTCAGTTTTGTTTTAAGCTACCAAATTTGGACAAAAGGTAGAGAAAAAATAGCACTCTTATAGGTGAGAAAAACTCTACAAATTTGAGTCGGTCAACCCAAATGACATTTTTCAGTCCATTACACAGAATCCTAATCTGCAACTTTTTGTGGGTTTTGAGCTGGGCAGTCACATACAGAAATAAAACATTCTTTCCCGAAAATAAATTCAAGTCCAAAACGAGGGCAGGAGTCCGCAAAATATCAGAATCCACTCCCCACCTACAAAGTTACATTAAAACCATTATCACATGTTGGATGGAAACTCGAGATATGCCGTTTTTAAATCTGAACAATTTCTAGGCTTTGTAGCAGCTAGATCCTGCTTTCATACCAGGTATTTGTTGTACATCTCTGAAAAGAGCAAATAATTCTAATTGGCAACATTCAAACAATTGATTTTTTTTTTTCGCTGCTTCTAGCGAACAATGGTCTCAAGTTATAATACTGAACTGAATATAAAAAAAAAAATGCTATGTGTTTATTCACTCACACAAAATCACTTCACCTTGCAAGGAGTGAAGATCTTGTAACAAGCAACATCTGCTAAATTCTTCAAAAGAAGCTAATATACAATGTACTGTAACAAATATCTGTGATATGTATTCATTCACTAATTTTGGCATTGCTTCACATTGTATGAGTAAACTAAAGATCTTTGCTGATTTTATAATCCCTTGTTGCACCTGTAGGTGTGAAAACTGTAACAGCTTTCTCCTCACCACACATCATCTAATACAAAACCACCAACATGTGTGCCATTATAAAAGCATTAGCAGCATCCTTTATCTAGACGAAACCACAGCCACATTCAATACTGGAATAAAATATATCATATCTTCATAATGGACTCTCACTGTTGCATTATACATCATTTTGTTTGCATAAATAGGATGTCGCTCCTCTTGGAATAAATACATCTGGCATTTCACAGCCTCTCACAGTCATAAAAGTGGGCGGGGTACATTCAAATGTACATCTGAATAAACGTTGCATAGGTTCAGAAGACGCCTGCCCTCTATTGTCAGAACCAGGGTAGCTCCTTTCGCAACCAGCCTGACCTCCTTGAGTTGTGCTTCTGGAAGATCTGTGGAGATATTTGGGAAACGTATGCTTAAACAGTCCAGGGTTACTGACAAAATCCGTATCCGGGCAATTACCCCAAGAGGGCAATTACCGCCAGCTAAATACTGGTTAGTGGTAAGTTTAGAGTAAAGATTAGGGTTAGGGTTAGGTTTAGGGTTAGGAGTTTGGGTTAGGGTTAGGTTCAGGATTAGGATTAGGATTAGGGCCAGGCGAAGGGTCCGGGGTAATTGCCCAGGGGGTAAATACCTTAGACCCGACAAAATCAAATCATTGCAACTGATGAACAAATTTCCCTACATCGTCACAAATAAGCACTCTGAATTGATCAGTGTTGTACGGTGGACTCCTGTTATAACAAAGTGCTTGGGACCGGCAATTTTCTTTCGTTATATCAAAATTTCGTTATAACCAAACAAATAAACAACAGAAATATATGTATAGAGTGGATGATTTTGTGGCCTGAACTTTTACTTTGTTGTAACTGGAATTTAGTTGTAACCGTATTCATTATAACAGGAGTGCACTGTAGTAGTAGCCATGACAAAAGAAATCATGGGCTTACATACTTGGGCAGGATTCAAACCTACAACCTCCTGATCTCTGCAGTGCACAAGTGTCTTATCCAATAGACAAAGCTTCCGCCGACAGCCAGTGCTGGTTCTAATTCTTGTAGTTTGCAGTGGGTATTGTGTAACTCTTCAAATTCATAAAAATGCTTCCATCAAGTTGTTTTTTATTGCAACTGTTTAACAAATTGCCCTTCATTGACATATTAAATAAGCACTAAATGTAAAATAAAATCTCAATATTGTACATCCACACTTAATGCACTTTAGGTGACAATTCTGGAACTCCACTCAAGGGTGGCAAGATGAAACAGTATTGCTGTTATCTGAGGTTTGGAATTTGTGTGCCAATAACTAATACATGTATATAATAATAATAATAATAATAACAACAAATTCTTATATAGCGCATTTCAGACTTGAAAAGAATTTCAATGTACATGTATATCATTCACCCAGCTCTGCATAGCACTCCAAATACACCACTTTATTTTAATCACAAAGGGAAGATACCTAATGTGCCTCAGTCTACATTAAGCACTTGGAATGCACAGATATGAAAAAAAGAAAATATCTATCACAGTAGACTTAGTAACTAAAGAGAAAACATGATCACACCTCACAGTACTACCATACATATAGACTCTTATGCACACCACCTTTTTACAGACAACGCTACACACTGACACTGGTCTGAAGTACCAGGACCAGTAAAAATTACTGTCGGACCAGTAACTTTTTCAGGAATAGACCCATAAAAATGGAAACACTGGGTACCTACTGGTCCAACAGACAGATCAGACCAGTAGAAAAAATGGGTTAGTGTGCAACCCTCTTATAGATATCAAACATAAATTCATTCAAATAGTACGGCAGTTTATATCAGGATGAAGAGAGCTTTTCATCCTCATGACTTACAGATGAGGCTCCTCTCTGGGAAGATGAAGTTGTTGACACCACTGACAGCTATCTCCCCTCTCAGAGGAAGCAGGAAGATGTCCGTTTCTGAGAAGGGAACAATGGGAGAAAATTGGACCTTTAAAAAAGAATGATTGTGGCTCTTTTGCAAAGTTTACTGTACGAGCTGAAATTTTCGCGGTGGTTTTATTATCGCGAATTTCGCGAATCGCCTTTGAACCGCGAAAATGACAACACGCGAAAATAACAATGCGCAAAAACAAAGATGCACGAAAAACAACGCAGGGAAATGAAAATCAAGCCATGTCATGTAATGTATCCCGTCCCGCGCTGCGCCAAGCTAGCCTTCAACTTGTCGATTGTGCACGCACATCGCACAGTAGGCCTACAGCTAGCTTTAGCTGTTTAAAGTGTGTTCAGTCTACTCTTGCAGCTGCATTCTTGGTGTTTGCTTGTCTATGTCCGGCACAAATTTCAAAAGTCCTTGTAAAGTTTTTCTTTTTGATATTTGTTTTACTTTCAAATTGAGAAAGTACTAGTACTTATACGTGTAAGGTACTTTTAGTTTAGACACCTATAGTTTTTTCTTGAGAGTTCAAGTAAGTTCAGTTAGACCCTTGCTACTGCGAAATTAACAACACGCGAAAATGTCCTCCAAGCAGCAATTCGCGAAAATATCTGTACGCGAAAATTTCAGCTCGTACAATATTCACAGCTGTACTTCTCATGTGTGCATAAAAGTTAGTCTAAATTCTTCCCTGCATCCATCAAGTACCTACAGTGTAGAACTTTGTCATCATTCCTGCCTATCATGCTGTATTTTTATCCATTTGCTGGCAACCTAGTGAAGAAAAATGCATGACTGTGGCTACAACCTTTCAACAAGGAGTAAAATTTCATTCAATGGACCCTTTTCAACTTCAAGCTCAAGTTTACAAACAAAGGAACATCCTGTAATTTTAAAAGGAACATCTAGAGCCACGTTTTACCAGTACTCACGCCTGTCTTTTCACAAATATAATGTAATTATCTCTCTCTGTCCACTTATCCGTCTATATATCTGTCTCTTTCTTTTTCTCAATCTCTCTCTCTCACTCATATCTATCTTTTACTCCTTTTCTTTCTCAATGTCTACATATTTCTCACCTCTTTCTCTCTCTATCTATCTATTTCTCCTCCTTCTCTGTCTTCCTATCTGCTCATATCTATATACCTGTCTATCTATCTATCTATCTATCTATCTATCTATCTATCTATCTATCTATCTATCTATCTATCTACCTATCTATCTATCTATCTATATATCTATTTATCTAAAGTTATATCCCTCTCTCTGTCTTACCTGCCAAGACCGAGGCAGCCTCCTCTCCTTGTATCCTCCTCAAGGCTGGCTCCTGACTGACAGGTTGCTTCTTCCTCTGAGATGCCTTGGTCTCTCTGGCCTGCAGAGCTCTCTTCACCTTAGCCACATTACCTGAACCATCTGCACAGGAAATTAGACACTTCTCATCTGAGAGGCGATATCTTAAAGCACACAGAAATAGTACATGCTGCCACTGTCAGATATCAAAAGGATTGGATGCCAAAAGAGCACATCATGACCTAATATGCCTCAGCATTTTACTGGCTATTCACTTTTTCGTTTCATGCTGATAATCCAGTTTCATAGGTGTAGATACAAACTCACATAAGTGTTCACAACAATAATCAAGATTGGTCTGGGAAAATTATATACATCTGACCTGGGTCTGGTATGAAGAAAAGCAATTGATTGTTTACTGCAGTTAACATGTACGTAGCTAATGAGCGTAATGCACTGGCATCGAATTTCTTGGTCACTGGCAGATGGCAGATAATCACATCAAAGAGCCCATAAGAGGAATGTATCTGTGCAATCACAACATTTTGAAAGTCTGAAAAGATGATGCACTGCGCCACTGGCATTGCCAGTAAAGAGCCACATGTCTCTCTCTAGACTAGCAGGTACGTGTAACCATGGCAACAGGAGGAGTAATGGTGACAGCTCAGCTGATCACTAGATTTAAATGAAAGGCACAGAGGGACTTGGTTGTGACCCATCTTGAAGAGGTACAACTGTTTTACCATGCGCAATGCATGACAATCTTTACAGCTATACATCAAAGTATATTCTTACCAAGAAAACATCTGGAATTCATTCTTTATATTTCAAGAGCTTTACAAGTATTTTGAATTACAGTATATGGACTACAGTAGCTGGTAGAGGCACTGCTAATGCTTAAAAATATACTAAATGCAGATTGTGCAGCAGAAAGAAAAGTCAAGAATTCATGCTTTGTACAAATATGCCCCTAGAACTGACTGAAAATATGCCCTTCTAGTGTCCGCTTACTTCATGTAAGTGCTCACTTTTTTCCCCAATCATTAATACCATACCAGAACACTTGTAGGACATGACCATTCCAATGTAATGGTCTTGTAGGACAAGACCATTTTGATGTATTACACTGTCTTACCTACAATAACATCACTGTCTGCATGTAAGTTGGCCCGAGCTAACACCGCCATGTCATAGAGGTATGGTAGGGAGGCTTCAGAAAACATCTCCACTTGTGACAGTGTGTTGAGGAGAACCTGGGACAAACACAGGAAGGACAAGACAGTGCTAGGAAAATATTATTGTATATTACATGGTCATTATAAATACTGGTCAGTGATTGGTCATAATGTAATCACATGACTAATGCAGCGAGGATCAAAATCTTTACATTGTGAGCAGTGGACAATGTACCCTCAGGTAATGTATTCCAGAATTTGACTGGTTGCCGATGGGCTACAATGAAATGATGTGTATTTGTGTAGACCACACAATACACGTACAGTGTACATGTATATTACATATTGCCCTGTCTATTGTTGTAATGAAAAGCTTGACAGTCCCTAGGGAATTATACTTTCCCCTCCAGACAATATTTTCACTCAGAACTGTGTGCTTTAGGAAAAAAATCTCTTAGGGAAAATATAAAACCACTGTGGATGTCAAGTGTTACAGTACATTTCCAAAAGGCAAGCTCTCTATAATACCATACAGAACAAATGACACTGCATGGTTTGTGAAAATGTCAAACACTGAATAAATATGTAAATCTGTACGAGAACATTGAATACATATGTAAACTGTAGGGCATATTTTATCTAGGGCAGCTACAACATAGGTCCTTTGGGAGATGCATTTTACATCTGAATTTAGAGATAGGCATAATGAGCTACACATTGACAGTATACATTAACCTGAGGTTTACACTTATATGCTGAACTGTCTTAGAATGGCGTACATTTCATGTTAAATTTTCATTAAAATTTCTTCCTGGCTATCTTTGTAGCTATGGTAATGATCAAGATACAAACCTTTTTGTCTGCACATAAAAGAAAGTCTACACCAACCTCTAATGTCTTTTCCAAGACGATCACTATTATACTAAAAATCACATCCATGCACAGTATGCACTATCACCACAACCATCACAGAGGGTGTTAAGGATTTTGCCTGTGTGGTGCATGTTTGTTTAAACAGGAACTGAAACTGCAAATAGTTTTGCATGCTTACAAGCTACACAGAGTTTGTCTGCATGATGCTCAAAACCATAGGAACTGATCAGGAAGTAAACGATGCATATATTCTACTAGTCTGAGTGGGGCTATCATGATCGCTAGCTAGCATTAGCTTAGCTAGCATTAGCTTGCCAAACAAAACATCTCTTTCATATTCCCACCACTGTAGCTGCTCCTGACGAGCAGATACAGTACACGGCCTATGGGACACTGCCAGTGGCACATGTAGTCTTTTCAGCACAGACCCCTTTTACGAGCGACAAGGGTTTGTGTCTGCAAACTAAACTAGCAATGCGATCAAGACACTGATCAATTTAAGAGTTCAGGTTACCGGTAGAAGAAGCTCCGCCTTCATCCTGTCTGGGAATTGTTCCTGTTGACTTAGTCTTTTCTGCCAGACTTTTGCAAGCTTCTCAAATGCCAGTCCAGCCTCAGCCTTGTACTATATGTGTAAAACGGGAGGAAAATTCTTTTAAGATAAAACAAATACTTTAAATATCCAAGACTATTAAAAGCTCCTTTGGAAAGCATCACTTTCTAATTGAGTAATGCTTTCATTCTAAAGTGGTTATTTCCTTTTCATCTTGGCATTCATCATGTATTGCGGATTCCTGCTCATCACGGCTTTGACACAATATGTGAGATATTTGCACAAACAACATTTTTCATGATTGCACAGAAATTACATGATTATCTTTCTGATTCATCCCGTGGAATATATGTTGTGTAAGGGTTATAGAAAAAAAATCTATATGCCGTATACAAGAAACACATATGGATGTACATATTTCCATCTGTCTAAGCTATAGCAAATTGGATTTTCACTGCAATATAAACTAGAGAAGCACTCTGAGAGCGCAGACCTCCGCCAAGCATGCAGCTCATTTCCACCACTGATCTTGTTCTTCCATAGAGATACTGTATCAGTGATTTCCACCCACACGTACTTCCAGCATTGTGTGCTGAAAGTCGCCCGATTTCCCAATATAGAAGCCTTTGTTATGTCATAAACCCTCAGCTGCACGGCATGCCTCGCCCTAGCAGAAACTAGAGCACACACTTTAGTGCGCGCATGCAAACCTCAAATACGTGCAGCCTGAACTCCCAAATTCATTGACCCTACCTGCCAAAATATCAAGATCCTTCATAAATTCCCCCAAAATTCTCAGATCACTACCAAAAATTAATCATTTGTCACTTGTGTCATTCTCAACCTTTCCTGCAAGTTTCATCCAAATCCGTTCACTACTTTTTGACTTATTTTGCACACGGACAAACTAACTAACTAACTAACAAACAAATCAACGGTAACGAAAACATAACCTCCTCCCTTGGCGGAGGTAAAAATTGGAAATACTTATATTCTACAGCATTATATGATGAAAACAATGGGTGGATTCCTGCAGCTAAATGCTGTGACACATAACTGTGATGGTTACTCCGCTGACATTACTGGGACATGTACTTGTACATGTGATGGTTACTTTCTACACTGATGCAGGATACCACTACATTCTACTTTGGGCAATGGATGCTTAACCCATTGATCATGAGGGACACCCATTGATAGACACCTGCCTGAGAATACTCGGGCAGGTGTCCATCGGAAATGCATGTTTTAGCAAAATCAAACTGTTCTCAACGGGTTAATGGGCAATGGATGTTTGTTGTAGGGATGCCAGTTACAAACATTGTAGAATGACAGAGAGAGTCTGAAATACATCTAAATGAAGCATTATTGAATACGAAAGAGCGTGAACTTTGATACTACCAGGGCCTGAATTAAGGATTTTGCCTCAAAAACTGCCATCCCTGCTGTTGACCAATTGCCCCATGGTACTGTACTGTACCTTGTTGGTGATGCTTTGTGTGGTTGACTTCTGTAGCCTCACTGCCTGGCAAGTTCCACTGGCACACACAGCACACAGATTGTCAGCATTAACAAACAGACCTGTCACACAATACAATGTAGAAAAAGACATTAAGAAGAGGAAAGATCAAATCAGTGAACACAGACACCTGTGTAGACATGTAGCTAAATCAAATCTATTGTTTAAAATTGGTTACCGGCTAAAAACAAATGTGAAATAGGTACATCCTTCACATAAGAGTACCCTTCACATCTGCATTCATTGTGCACTCATTATTTGATGTCTGTTGGCAAACACAATCTGTCACACAAATAAATGCAGATGAAGCTTACATAATCTGTGGACTGCATTCAAACTACCTTTGTGAATTCGGCCCATCGAGACAAGACAAGACAAGATACAGTCTGACAGGATAATGATGACATCTTACCCTCTTCTCCGATCCACACCGGCCACCTTGCAGAGTCCAAGGTTGCTATGACCTCCTTCTCCAGCCTCACATCTACCCTACAGCATGAAGGAGAAAGAAAAGAGTGAGCTACGTTCTACATCAACAGTGTCTAGATGATAGATAGTTCTTAGGAGGGACATTACAAATCAAAATCATACCTTTCAAATGTTTGTCTGCACTCGCATCATAAATGCTGGTAAACCGTTTTAAGTCCATTGCCAAGATGTCATGCATGATTCCATGATAGTTGCTCCTGCGGCAATCGCTCCAATGATTTGCACGCTAAGCCAAATATAAAACCTACCCACAATTATAATCCTAACCTTAATCCTAATCCTCACATCAAACTAAACCTGAAACCCTAACACAACCCTAACCCTACCCCTAAGCCCTTGGAGAAAATAAGACCGAAGAAATTGTCGCGGGATCAAATGTTGTGTCAGAGACACAAATGGTGCAAAATTCAGTCATTCAATTAGTGTTATATTACATTTTTGTGGTGCTGATTGTTCACTGTTTTTTTTTCCTTCAACTTGTTTCACAGACTAAAAAAGTTGCATAAGACATCTAAAACACACTTTGAAACACTAGAAGTGGAAAGTCAGTCAATATCTGAACAGAAAACACAAGAGTTTCAGGAGGCATAGATGAAAATATTCATGACTGTATCATACATATGTCATCTACTGTATATGCCATATATTTAGTGAGTCTAAATTTTCACGAATCAGAACTTCCCGACAATTTGGCAAGTGGTTGAATTCGCGATCATGGAGTACAGTACTGAACAGAGAAATGTGCATCACATTCATACTGGAATCAGAGTCATTATTTTTGTGTGTCTTTAATTTCACGAACAGCACCTGACTTGTGAAATTCGCGAAAATAAAAACCTTGCAAAATATTCGCCATTTACAGTAATTACGAACCTATCATCCTATGAAGTGGGACACGAACTTACTTGCCCCTGGTTACTATGACAACCTCCTCTGTCTTTTCCCCCTCTGTGGCCAGCACTGAGTTGTTTGGTATCAGCAGGACTGGATGAGGGATGCCTGCATCCTCCTTACATTGCTTGACCAGTGATGTGAGTGCCGACGCATTCCACTTGCTGAACAATGGGAGCTGCCAAATTTGTGTGTAATGGAAAATATGTCACAAGAAAAAATGGACAGAAAATATAGCACATTAAATCCACAAGGAACTAGATGAGAAAAATGACTTATTCAAATGAATTTGTCCACACTGATATGTGATTTTTGCTTCTTTGACAATGATATATCTTAAATAGAAATTTTCAGGCATGCTGAAATTAGATATTTTCAAGAATTCCCTGAGAGAGAGAGAGTCCACTCAGTAAACACACATTGTTAATTTATAATCATCATCATCATAGGAATATGAAGCAGATAATGAAATAAGCTGAAAATTGTATCTTTAGCCAAATTCAGTGACATTTGACTTTTGACCTGAAGGGACAGTCCTAAATCTGATCAGGGCATATGTCATATAGAATACTAGAGTCAGATGACAAAAAAAAATCATGGATTGGGGTTTTTATTATATCTAAGGTAAGGTGTGGGATAGATGGATGGATAGATCTGAAAACATAATGCACTGCCACCTTTGGGGCGGAAGAATTATAAGCAATATAAAACACATGAGGGAACAGAGCAGGCAAAAGAAATATTGTGGTCTATAAGTGTAAACAAAGTGCTTGCTTGGAAAGATATATGTCATTATGCATTTAATCTGGGAATGCCTGGGAAGGATCTCAACATTATATAGATGATGACTGGCGGGGGAGGGAACATACCGAATGTTCCACCCGAAGGGTTTGAAATGCTATTGAGGGAGGTTATAAGTCCCGAGACTTCGTCTCGGGACTTATAGCCTCCCGAAATAGCATTTCAAACCCCGAGGGTGGAACGTTTGGTACATGTTCCCGACAACAAAAGTCATCATCTGTTATATTATATGGGTTAGTCAAATACGTCAACGTTAACCACCGGATCATAGAGATTCAGTGTACTTACGCGTAGCTAGCGTAGCCCGACCAGACGCCGTTAATACCCAGTGCACTACACAGCGACTGGGCTGTAGTTAAAGTCACCAGCATGCATGCAGAACACATCAACGCACTCGATCGCTCGTTCGCGCAGGGCCAAATTCACTGTGCGTGCGTGGGTGGCCGGTCCTAGGCCTTCTGTCATTTGTTACGTGAAAATGTTCTCCAATGGGAGAACATTACCAAGAATGTTCGCCCATGGGCGAACATAACGAATGTACCTCCATCACGCGACTCTGTTTAGCCAATCACTTATCGGTATTTGACTAACCCATTTAATATTAGATATTCACAATATATTACAGATTGGTAACACCTACATGTAAACACTTACAGAACAGCACTTACAAGATTAAAGTCATACATCAAATCCACTCCAGACATACCTTGGATAGAGTGTCCAGAGCTATCCTATGAAGCAGATCCCCCTGGTCTAACATGCCACTGGTGTCAAAGTACCGCCTCCTCACAAAATAGTCCATTAGGTCTGTGGAGACCACCTCACCTATTGCCCTCCTTAAGGTCCCCTCCTTTAATAGTAGCAGCTGGGACCTGTCATCATGGTAACAAGGTGTGGTCAATCAATTTGAATGTGTAGAATTTCCATTTGCTCACGCAAATGAAATTCATAATGGTGAACAGAATTGTTTTTGTCTACTACTTATATTTCATAGTGTATAATTTGTTAGTTTATGCTATTAAGACAATTTTTCACATTAAAATTTTCATGTGACACATCATAAATACCTACAAAGATTTGTGTACTTGAAAAAGTAACATTAATTCACTCAATTCATAAATTCATTAATTGTTAGTTTATGCTATTCAAGACAGTTTTTCACTTTAAAATTTTCATGTGACACATCATGAATACCTTCAAAGATTTGTGTACTTGAAAAAGTTACGTTAATTCACAATCATATCACCACTGTTCACAGATTATCAACAGCCAAATCATAAGGTGATTCTACACATGCCAACTGCTGCCAGCTCTTGTAGGTGATCCATCTTTCAAGTTCTGCAAACTGTGCAAGAATGAACTCACGGAATTGTTGACTGGACTGTAGCTGTAACAGGCTGGTAGAAGAGTGTCGAGACTTCCCCCACAAAGCTGCCTGGTCCAAGCTCTGCCACAAGGTCACGTGAGGAGGACAAAACACTGAGGTGACCTTTGACCAGGATGTAGATGCCCTTTGCTCTCTCACCTACAGTGTACAGATCAGATGGCAGAGGTAATAAAAAAGGCATGATATTGTCTGTTTAGCACTAAAATCAACTGTAAACACTGCTTGTTTCTCACTTCAACAAGAGTAATCAAATTTTACTTGGACCCAACGTAAACAAAGAGTCTCCTCATAAAACAAAAGAGAAATTTGACAAGAAGTGTCACAAGAATACAGTATTGTAGCTTCAGTTTGTTAATAGCATATGAACCCTGCATTTCCTGCTATTCTGAATTTTTTTGTTTTTTTTGTTTTACTGATATTAAGAGACTTTTACCATTCTGTTTGTGGATTCAATTCTATAAAATTCAAACATAGCGTGGACATGCACTTTACGTATAGATATCCCCATCACAGCTAAGGGTAAACATATCATGTACAGTGAGATTACAAATTTGAGATGAAGTTCTGATAAGATTTAACCCTTTCTGTGCCGGGACTTTGGACAGTGTGTTAAGGCTAAA
The DNA here is from genome assembly GCF_040938485.1 of Diadema antillarum. NCBI lineage: Eukaryota > Metazoa > Echinodermata > Echinoidea > Diadematoida > Diadematidae > Diadema > Diadema antillarum. The sequence goes on from NW_027271715.1 coordinate 1,152,696, forward strand.
GCACTGGGGGTTGTCTGTGACAATCACTATGCGACACAGCACTCAAAGAGTTAATAATATATGTGCAGATCATTTCTAACCTTTGGAGAGAAGTGTGATGGGATCCTTGTACTCAATTCTCTCAGTAATCTTGGAAGCAGCTGCCACCACCTCAGCATTAATCGTTCCCGGGGGAAAGGGAAGACTGTACAGGCAGTGTTGCAGCATGTAGTACTCGTCTCGCCGGAGGGAGTGGCCCACGGCACCCTGGGATTTCTGCTTGCTGCCCCCTCCTCCCATGATGCCCTGCTCCCAGTGAACTTCCTGTGGAAGGGGAAGAACAGGAGCTCTTGTGATTACTGTAAAACATGATATATTCGCGGCACGAAATTTCCGCGAATTGGAGCCGACGGCCTTTTTCGTGGCAAAAATTTTTCGCGAATTGCCTCTTGCGTTCAATGCATATAGTGTCGATAAGAAATTTCGCATGCATTTTAATTTCGCGAATCTTGGTGCTCGCAAAATTCGCAAAATTAAAATGCACGCGAACATTTCTCGTTTTACAGTATGAAATTTGATTTGATGGATTTGATTTGAAATCTCCACGCTTTCTTCACCTCCATTAAAAAAAAACTACAATATCTAATAAAGCTCAATCCATTCCCAAACAAAAAGTATTTCTTTAAAATGAAACCACAAAAACACATCACAAGCGATGCAATTAGGGAGAAAATAGAAATGAGGCTTTTAAAATGTTGACTACTCATAATAATTCAAGGAACCATACAATAGATGTCTGTTTGTTTATATTTCTTTTTCTTTTTGCATGATTACAGAAAGAATAGAATAAACATTTTTTAGTTGATGTTTACCTATGATTGCCAATGGTTACCAATGGTTGCCAAGTTTTGTATAATTCTTGCCAGAACTTTCCGAAAACATTGTATGTCACAACTTCAATTTAAAACTTAGTTTTCATTTGTCTTGCTTTTGACCTCACATAGAGATTCTCCTTGCGAGAATTAAAAAAATTAAAATCCTGCATGACTCACACAGAAACAGAACATTTGCTATTAAACTTGATGCCTACTAAATGACAAGATATAGTGAATTCATTTGAGTAGCTACACACAAGCACAGGTCATTGACTGACCCTCTGTCATTTGTCTACCTCCAAGTGGTGTCTGAGATTTATACAATAGAGTGTAGTTCCCTACAAGTAGGAACACAACATCACAACATACACTGTACATGTATAAACAGTGCATGTTGAACTATAGACAACACAACAAGTTAGTGTGATACGATTGAATTCAGACACAAACTGTTATTACTACAGTACATATCACTATTTCTAATAGTGTTACTGCCTGGCTGTAGGGAGCATTTGATGGCCATTTTTTTATTAATTTATTTTCTTTATAGTGGAAATGAAGGTCTTACATGTCTTACAAAACAATAAATTTAGTCTTTGGATGCCCTGAAACAAAACAACAACAACAACAACAACACTACATTATGACAACACGACATACATGTGCCTTTGTACTTGGTGCTCCAAAGAGTACTCGTTTAAGGAAAGGGCACCTGAGTACAGAAGATCTACTAGACATCAAAAGAAAAACATGTTTAAATATTACAAGTACAGTCTGTACATGTAACGGTACCATGTCTGAGCACCCACCCTACCAGTGATCAACATTCCCAGAGGGGTTATGTACACACTCGCATCCATGGGGAGCATTTGACTACGATATGCTGAATGGCACAATGGGATTACTGTCCCCACGTCTCTATTGAACTTTCAGATTTGAATAACACTGCAAGGAATGGATGAGGTTAGACTGTGAATACACCAGTGCCAGAGACAGAATGAATGGCCATGATGCTTACCGTAAATCTACATGTACCAGGAGATCCGCTGTTGAGGATGTTTGTATCTAGTCGTGTCTCCTATTTGTCTGCACAGCTCTAACAAGTTTGTGGGACATATTCTCTACACAGAGAGTGATGCAGGCTCTAAAAACTGAAACTTGAAAGTTCAAAATGATTTTCTTGGCATGCAACGTTTGCAATAGAAGCAAACACTGTTCTTTGAATGTGACGCACCTGCTGTTATAGAAATTAACAAGTGGCTGCACTGTTCATCATTTTATCAAACTACACAAAATGCATGAAAGCTCATATTAGTCTGAACGGGAGGTACTGTAAGCTGCACTGTGATCCCAAATGGGTAGAAGTTTGAGTTATCACAATTTTAAGAAAATGTATTATTAAGATAATCGCTGCACTATTTGAGGAGCTTATTTGCAAAAGGGGCTACAGTGTAGATCCACTTTTAGTACTTTAGAGAAAAACTGGTTTGTTTACGAATTTGTACACAAGTGTATGGAAAATCAAAATCTAATTTTGCTATAATTTCAGTTCAAATGTTTGTCTGGATTTGAAATTTTCACTGTAACTATTAAACTCAAATGGAATTCTGTGCAGTGATGCTAATAACTCAATTTTCATCGAAAATGTATCTAGCCCCTTTTGCAAATGAGCTCTTCATTTATTCAAGAGACCAAGAGAAGAGACTAGACTTCCACAGGCTAACCGAACATTAGCCAGTATGATGTATCGGTGTGTAGTCGTGAAGGCATTGAAGTGAGACTATAAAATCTGGTGATATGGACCACAATGTACTAAGCAAGTGAGAAGAAAAATGGGTGAAGGTGGGGTGAGAGCAGAGCTACCAAGTCTCGTGCATTCTGCGTGAGACTCAAGCATTGAGGGTTCGTTTCACGATCTCATGATGGCACTCATTTTTGTCACGCAATGGGAGCATAGCTTAAAGGATTTGAGTGAGAGTTGCAATTGAAGGCATATTTCCCTTTTTTCTTTTAAAATTCTTAAGTAAAAAATAATCACTTAAGTATGCACCAGTTTGCACCATTAAGAGCTAAAAATTGAAAAAGCTCCCTACCATGGGAGGGCGGACACCCCCCACCTACACCCTCCCCTCGCTCAGTCGCTTCCCTCCCTCGCTCACACACATGCACAAACGCCGAGACGCCAAGTCATGAAAATCTCACTCATGAATACAAATTTTTTGAACGTCCCATCCATGTGAGAGGAGGGCACAGGGTTAAAGACAGGGAGGGAGAGAGATAACATTTGGTAAACAATCCACAAAATGGTGAATGTACCAGTTGTTAGTACACACGATGTGGTCCATGATTCTTCATATGCAATGTACAGTTATTGTACAATATTTGTATACAGTTTGTATCATACAACAGGAGATCATCAGTTGTACAGTTATGCCATCTGACAAATCACGACATGGTGACCATTTATGGCAAATACAATCCCTTCACACTGCATCAACTCACAGCAAGGTGACAATTTACAGTGCTCTGCTCTAGATGATGGGTTCACCATCTCCAGTGCTCAGTCAAGAAAAGGTGGACTTGCCACTCGTCTCTGAAATGAATTTGTCTAGCTAGTTACAATACTATTAAGTATACAGGGTAAATGAAATGCCCCGAAAATGTGATAACACCTTTTGATAAAACATGCTTTCTTTATAAATTCATGTCGTACCAACATATCCAGTGAGATCTTAGTACCAGTACTAGGTAACTTTTACAGTCAGTTTACTACAATCAGACACAGAAGTTGTTGTTTTTTTCTTTTTTTTAATAGCAAAAACCAGACATACAAATCACTAGTGTCACATACAAGGCTGTAACACAGTTTTCAATACAATCATTAATTTGCATTCCGCATAGCATGTTGTGCAGTGCTAATTCTTACATTATGCAATCACTACTAAGTCAGTCAAACACTATCTCAACCACAGATCCAGTCCTTCAAAAGTCTAATATAATGTTGACTGACTCCGATCAAATATCATTAAATTCACATGGTATTATATGTAGTTTCTTTTTCTTTTCTTTTTTTTTGGGGGGGGGGAGGGGGGTTGGCACATTCATTACAACATTGGTTGCACTGGATCTCTTAGGGGGAAAAAAAAAAGGGTGCTGTTTGTTATTCCAAAGGTTCGTTATTTCGAAGGTTCATTAATCCGAAAATTAAATAGGGTTTGCTATTCCGAAGGCTCGTTTATCTGAAAAATGAAATAGGGTTCGTTAATATATTCCAAAGGTTCATTAATCCAAAAATGAAATAGGGTTTGTTAAATTCCGAAGGTCCGTTGATCCGACAATGAAATAGGGTCCGTAGCAAGCCTTTGGAATAACATGCTTTAATTGTTTCATTTTTGGATTAACAACCATACAGAATGATGAACCTTATTTCATTTTCGGTTATTAATGAACCTTCGGAATAACAAACCTTATCACATTTTCAGAATAACGAACCTTTGGAACTGTAACCAAAAAAACCAACAACACACAATCAAACAAAGATATACATTGTACCCATCAGAACTAAGATGAGATGAGATGAGCAATGTGCATTGGAAGTTTACAGTAACACAGTAACAAAGTTTTGAGTTGTGCTTGATCATGTTGTCCATGTCGATCATGGATGAGATGATCAGTTGACATAGTTTCTAAATTGACTGTTAGTTCTACACAGATTACACACTCACACGACAGGCACAGATTGATACTAGGCCCTAATGATAGATTCATAAAGTGTAGGGCAAGTCCAAGATAAGGTCCCCTCAGAAGGCAAAATTTCATCTTTGCTCAATATTGACATGTTTGGTATCATTTTGAAGCTTATGAGTTGAAGTTTTGATTTCCGTGGAGGAAAAAACGATATTATGTAAATTTACGCAAATTTCAAGGGCTTCATTTGCATATATGTGAAACACAGCGTTACGTATGGGACATTTATGAAAATTCATATTAATTCAAAGGAAAGCAAATAATATTTGATTAATATGTGGACATAAGAAGTTCATCACATAGTTTAACTTGGTATGAAAATTTAGGGATTATGCAAATGATTATGCAAATTAGCTTGTGTCCTATCATGAGATGTCCCATACGTAACAAAATGAGGTCATTTTTTAAGGTTTTTTCTGAAATTGCTAAGGTTATTTTAATGCCCTTTTGGAAAGTTCTAATTTATTGTTTAGAGAAATTAAATACCAGAGAAAAAAGAAAAAAAGTAAAAGAAATATTCTTTATTAGGCATTGAAATAATGTTACGTATGGGACAAATGCGTTACGTAAGGGACATCCTCATACATATTGCATGTGAATGCATGTAGCTAGCTGGGTAGGTCTCTCAGTACACAAATGGTCAATCATCCTGAAGAAAGCATCCCAACATTGTAGCTACTTTTTGAGTTATAGACACTTGAAACAATACATGAACTTGACTGAACAATTTTCAGAAAGGGGGAGGGGGAAATGGCAAAATACACAATGAAAAATCAGCATTAAAGGGATGGTATAGTTTTTTGTAGAAATGGGGATTCAGTTTTCAACACTTAAAGAGATGATTGGAAACCAATTATATGAATTACTTAAGAGCATAAAATCCTAAGACTAGAGGAATTCAAAGTTTATGTGATGGAGATCCAATTTGAAATGGTTGTGATATATAAAGAAAAAAAAGTAAAATGATTTTTTTTTATTGCAAGTGATACACAAATTGTCCTTATTCAGTTCTCAGTAGTAGCCACAACAAAATTCATGGGTATACATACCGAGGTGTGACTCGAATCAATGACCTGACTGCTAGACAGACATTGTATCTACTCGATCACTGGGGTTCCACGCAGCAGGTATTGCTTATTTATTAAACTTAATATTTCTTGTGTCAAGTTGTTTTTTATTGAAACTAAATGGCAAACTGCCCTTCATCAATGGAAGTAAACACTTTAAACTACCAGGTATTCAATTTTTCAGTAGTAACTATCCTGATAAAAATAGGGCATACAACCAGGTTGGTCGTAAAAAATATAGAATATGATTGAATGTGATTATGATGGTAAATATCTGGGGAATATTGTTCCCTTGTCAATCTGGTATCAGTATTTGAGTAATTTCAACTGATTCCACCTCAGTAATTATGCAAAAATTTGTCTATGGGTATTTTGCAAAATTATTTTGCAAAATACCCATAAACATGCTTCTCCACACACTAAACGAATGGGGGACAAAGGGCACGCATACCCAGGTTGGTCATAAAAATATGAAAATATGATTGAAAATGATTATGATGGTAAATATTAGGGGAATATTGTTTCCTTGACAATCTGGATCAGTATTTGAGTAGTTTCAACTGATTCTACTTCAATAATTATGCAAAATACCCATAAACATGGTTCTTCACACACTAAATGAATGGGGGACAAACTGTCCCATACGTAACTGTCCCATACGTAAACACGTCATGTCTGTCTTTAATTAGAACATGTAATTAGAGCTTTTTGCCTAATGACATGATACCTGTGATAATCTTGAGTGTTGTGACTTTCATCACAGTGAGTTACAAGTTGTAGAATGATATACTTTCAGAGTTTTGAGGTTGAAAAAAATGTTCAAAAAAACAATTTTTTTCTGGTCCCATACGTAACGGCACATATTTTCTCTTCTAGAATATAATTGTCGAGGTTATTTTTCTCAATTTTTTACATGATTATACTTCTCCTCGATATCAATCACCATAATAAAAGTCAATATGATCAAAGGCCATTAACACTATTTTTCAGGTCATAAAAGTCTCTGAATGTCCCATACGTAACGTGCGCGTTATCTTGGACTTGCCCTGTACCAGACATACCAATCACACCAGTAAGTGAGTCTGCGCAGCTATAATTAAACACAATTGTCAATGAAACAACATTATTGAGCATGTGCCGAATATTGTAGTTGCTTCTGTCTCCGGAATGATACAGGATCTCAGACTTCATCCACTCCCAGAACGACACAAGCTTTTAAGGCTATCAACATTTCATGAAATAAAGCATGGTAACATTGATTTACTAAATCTCGAGGATTATATCAGCCCCGCTAAAGCACCGAGACTGGGGGCGAGAGGTATGACAACCCGAAGTTATCATCCTTATAATTACTCTACTTTATACGGTTCTTCAACTGCTCTCGCCAACTCCTTCTTCCATAGAAGTAGAACAGCGAAGGATTGGAATAATCTGCCGAGTAACATAAAGCAGATTCATAAATTTGACACATTCAAAGAAGCGCTCCAGCGTCACCTCCGTTGTGATTAGCTGCACATCACACCACAGTGCTGAGTGACACTCTGTCCAGAGTTTTTCAGCGTATTCATCCAGATCCAGATCCAGCTTTCACATGTGAGGGCTCCACGGCCAGCCACGGTTGGTAGGCCCATAGTCTCGCCCTACTCCTCCGGTGGGCCAGCGAGCGGCGTCTGCAGGCCTTCGAGGGCATGCACCATAACAACATCTTCGCAAAACGATTGCATCTGTGTTACAAACTCACCGAAAAAGTTCCTCGCCAATCCTACAGCACGATCAGCAAAATGAATGTCGAATGTCAGGAAAAATCCCGGATAATCGGTCCATTAACGAACGATTGGTGCAATCGTGTGAAGTTCGTAAGTAGATGAGCAAAACATGTCACACGTACAATAATTGAGTACTCGGTATTATCATCGTGCCTACATGCATTATACAGCAACATACGGTTTATTCGGTGACTTCGATCGGGCCCGACTTCTCGGTCACGTACGTCTACGTACCTGTACGTCGTCTCCACACAGGCACGGCGCCCAATCACTGGAGGTTGATTTACCTACGCTCCCGGTAGTGCGACCGCGCCCACCCCCACTTGGTGACTTGGCTATTGTTATGGTAATCAAGATTCATTCATGCATGACCGCGTTATCATTCATTTCGCTTCTGTCTACTCGCGAATCTGACCAATGCGTCATAATGTTTTTGTTTTCCTCATTTTCTGATATCTTAGTATTCCCAGAGCACATATCCAGTCCTATCCAGCACGCATCACGAAGATTTCCCCTGACGATAGCAATCATTGTAATTTTCGTCATTGACATGGACTTGGTGGCTACTGCATTTGATGATCTCCATGGAATGTCTAATTCGCGCCTGCTCTTTTTTTTAAATTAATCATCTATCTTTTTATTCATCAACATGTTATTACTTTTCATTCATTATAATCGCTGTCTATATATCTGCTGATGAGATTTACATTAATTGGTGTCCTTATAATTACTTTGAGTTAATCTTTGTAGACATCGGATATTTAGCACGTATTGCTCTCTCTTTTTGAACTGATATTTGTAATTACGTTAGTTTTTTGTTTTGTTTTGTTTTGTTCAGTTTTTTTTTTTTCTGATGAAACGTCCCCGTTCAGGGGGTGGATGAGGGGGAGGCGTACGTAGGACCTATGAACAACGATAATGTGCGAGCTGCATTTTAGCCGGTCAGGCAAATCATACTTTTCCAGACATTTGCGTGACTGTGATTTATATGCTTTATTATTACTATTTTTCTTTTGGCATACTGCATTCCATCAAATTTAAAGTCCACAGTGATATATGTATGGAACTTAAAGGGATGACAGTATTAGTGAGGATGATTTATTTGGTTTTTAACTTTTTGCGAGAGTACCAGAAACCACTTATGAAATACTGTAGTTCAGAGCATAGCATTTGGAGGAATTCAAAGTTTATGTGATGAAAATCGGTTTTTGGAATGGTTGAGGCATAAAAAAGAAACTAAAACAAAGTGATCGTAATAAAAGGTAGTGGATAAGACGTCAAAGCGTGAAGGTGTACACCTAATATAGTCTACAGCATGGAACATTTTTCATCAATCCTCAACAAACTGTATATTCTGACGGATATACATATATATGTATGTATATATAGAAATGCTCCCAGAAAAAAGAAGCCCAAAACAATGCTTTATTGTGTTGAAACATCAGTGGAGAGTGTTAACTAAAAGATATGCTTTTAAAGTGAACTTCCGAGAACCCCATTTTCGCTTTAATATGCGAAAGCAAGCCTATCTCGTTGTGAAAGATTTGTGAAAGTTTGTTTTTGAATCTTAAAAAGCAAATGGATTTTGACATGAAATTTTCAAAACCACAGTACTCAGCAATGCAGAAATAAATGTTGTGTATTATTCGAAAATCTTTGCTAAAAAACAATAAACAGGATGTCTCTATGTTTTGACCAAGTGCAGTTTGGCATGTATGATAGTTCGAATTTGACCTTCTTTTTCTGTCATATCAATATATTCCAGATTATATTCCTTTTTGATGTTTTTCCTTCCAAGGATTTTTCTAAAATATTTGTTGTATAAATGACTCTTTACCAAGTCTGACATTCTTTGCTCTGTAAGGTTGACATTGCTTAACAGCCACCATTTTCTCATGCTCCCTCTAATACTGTTGAAGTAACCCTGTCAAACACAGCCAATTGTTGTAAATGTATACTGCGAAAAATGTTCTCATAACTCTGTATCATATCTCATGATAATACTCCTTAAGCATCTAACAAGTCATACCAACTTTACTCTGTGAGGCTATTGATGTATTTTTGAATGTGATTGATGACAGGCGAGACACTGTTCAATAAATTATTACCAAAAATCTGCAGAGCAGATATCAATATTCCTATAATGAATGATAGGGCACAACTCCTTATACAATAATATTTGTGAAGTAATGCTTAAAAGTTTTGTTGTTATCAAAAAGACCAATCTTTTTTTTATTCGGATGAAACGTATGAGGCATTTTTTAAAGTGATATTGGGAAATTGCTAGCAGAATACACCAAACTTTTACTGTTGTAGTACTGAAATGCAAGCTAATAAAAAGCAGTAGATGGTTTTATTCCTATTTTCTTTGTTACTAGGAATATCAACCAGATATATATCATGTTACCCTAACTATATAGACTCTATGAAGGAGTTATGGAGCTGTGGATAATTTTTCAGGAAAACACAGCCGGGATCCCGAAGGTAATTGAATTTGAACCATGAAACTCATGAAAATAACATAAAATATAAATTATCTAACCTCTTTTTCTTTTTTAAGTTTGATGTAATGTTGAGCCTAATGAAATGTCTGAATTACTTAAGAGGAGGTGAGACAATTGTTCTCGCATATACAATAAGACATGCATTATGCTCGTTTTTCTTCACAGTTACAAGGAGTAAATTTAGACAGGATTTCAAGTTTTCATTTATTTTTGTTTGAATTCAATACAAAGGGTGAGTAAAAAGAAAAAAAAAACAACTGGCATTCCTCTTAATGCACGTTCTGTTAAAGGTATGGTGCAGTTTCGGTTGAGACGGAGTTTCAGGTTTCCAACGTTTTTAATGGTGATTTTTTTCTCTTTTTTTTAAGATAATGAGAAACTTCTAATGAAATATGAAAGAGCACACAGGAGGAGTTCAAAATTTGTTGAATGAATATTGATTTAAAATGGTTGAGATATCCAACACAAAGCGATCGCAATAAATGGTGGAACCTCACCTCAACCAATCAGTATACTGTCCCTTTAAAATCGCCTTAGAAACTGTGTTCATAACTCATTGCCACATTTGGTGTGCGTTTGTGCACGAATATGCTGTATAGTCGACGGTGTGTCTGTGCTTGTGCATACTGCAGTAAATGATATAGGGTTCACACCTATCGATATAATGGAATATCCCTGACTGCATCACAAAATCGTACCAAATACAGTACCTAAAATAAATGACGAAAAAAGTGGTTAAAAAACAGAAATGCAGTTTGGGAAAAAAATGAATAGCTGCAGATATTGAGTATGAATTCCTCTACAAACTGCATTTTGGTTGGAAGATGAAAGCTTTTCTCATGGAATTTGAAGGGACTATATTGATTGGGTGTATGTACAGAAATGAGTAAAAAGAACTCGTAGTCTGGCTTTGCGAACCTTCGGACAGAGTTTGAGCTGTAGAACACCTCTTGGAAATTTGACGGATGAAAGGGTATATCTCACCTTTTCAGGCTAGCGAAGATGAAAGACCTCATTTTTCCAACCTATTTTACATAGTTTTTTTTTTCAAATTTTGAAATTTAACACACGTCTCTGTGGGGAAATATTCACCCATGTGGGCCTTGTAGCCTATCATGAATCAATACGCATGAAACATGGCAGAGTAAGAAAGGAGCACAGTCTGTTTTGATTAGGGAATACCCATGACGAAACCAGAGATTGCAGTCTGCAATGTTATACCACTGCGAAGCGTACAAGAATAGCGGAACTTGTTTATTGGACGTTTAAATACCCAGTCATTTTCTTTCTTTCTTTTTCTCAGAATGTCACGTCGCAATTTTATATCGGGCAGCTTACAAGACGAGTGAGAGACCACTGTACAGCTAACAAAGGCTGCATTAGGGACTAGTCAAATCAGACTATAAGCGTATATTCCTGTATGCGACGCCATTATTCCAGCCGTCGTCCCCCGTTACGAATGATGTTTTTCTATCGCACATGAATGTAAATAATAGCGAACTGGCAATAAGCTGATGCTGGTGGAAGGATTCATATCGGCAATTTGATACTCGAACATCACCTTGACTGAAATCTAGCTGGTGAGCGATTATCGTTATATCGGTCTTTTTGTTTATATTAGATAAGAGTTCACATTGGGTTATTGCACGTCATTTGGAATGCTTTGTATGGGCGTGACATTGACACTTATGCGTATTCTACTCACGAATGACACTCGATGTTTATATACAGTGTCATCGCAAACGCAAACAGACGAACCAGCAGACAACAGTCGATGCAGAGGAATGTCTCTCATAGGATCCTATAAGCGCACCTAGGCTGTTTAAGTGATTGCGACATCAAGCAATTGTAATACTCAGTAACTGATTCAGAGGTAATTGTAGCACATGTATAATAAGACAAATTTTGTGTTATTTTGATAATGCGCTGCCATGGTAATCGTACATATATATATAATAATAATAATAATAATAATATATAGTTTGGAATCTTATTGGAGTGAATTATAAAAATAAACATTGGGATATGTAGGTGATATATTGTTTGGTGTATAATGATGATGCAGGAAAGGATATTAATGAATATATTTATGAGTTGAATGATTGTATAAAAGTGATTACTTTTTGTATAGTTGTAAATGTCGGGTTAATGTATTACGTTGTTTTGGTGCATATTATGTTAATATGTCAGCGGTGTACCTGTGATGTATTTAATGTTTATTTTGTTGTGATATTCAAAGTACAATAAATTTCCAGAGTGGACAATAAAGTAATCAATCAATCAATCAATCAATCAAAACTGGGAAACCATTTAACGGTAGGAAAAATTTTTATGTTTATGTTGGTCATCGTGCGATTTCACGCATACTTTTGGTAGACTTTTAATGATTTTGTTACTCTGAATGATTCTGGAAAATGGAATGGAAATATTGTTTTACTGAGGAATGTGAAATATGAATGCAGTAGAATTATATAAACATAGTTTCTGCTCTCATTAAATAAATGACTGATTGATTGATTGATTGATGATAATGATTAAAATGTATCTACACAATCCAAATATTGCATTGATTATAAATTATTAGTTATGATCCTGTCCTTTACTACAAAATTAGATTATAAATATAATACGCGAGCGAGCGTAGCGAGCGCTCTAGAATACACATATTTATAATGTACGAGAAAGTTATCTTTCTGATAACCCAGGACGTGTATCTCCATTTTCTTATTGCAGGCTATAACTACTGGCATTGTTGATAATTTATTGCGAATACCTTACAACAATACTCTCTAAAGTCATTCCAGAATCATCATTTACATCACTTATTTGTGTGTGCGAGCGAGCGAAAGCGAGCCATCAGCGCCCAAAGCAACATGCTGTTTTCATGTGTTCTGAATATGTTATTATTTTTACCCAATAGAATATCTTCCCGAAAAATATAAGTTCCAGGTGCAAAAACTCATATCTTTCTTGTCGGCGCAATCACAATGATTATGGAATGACGGTGTGAAACGACAAATTACTGGCAGTAACATCAGGAGAATTGCATAACAATTAAATGCGAGCGAGCGGAGCGAGCGAGCTTGAAAAATTTGACATTTTACAGTCCCAAAGCTGCCGTTTCTATAGCTATACTATTGTATATTTTTTCGCCTTGGAAATTAAGGGTGGGGGGGGGGGGGGGTGTCGCGCCCGGTGCGCCCCCATCCCCCGATCCGCCACTGGTAGTCAAGGGTGTCGGTTCATGTTCATGATTGGGGGAGGTATGACCATGTCGCGAGGGGACGTCGAAGTGACCAAGCGGGGGAAGGATATCCAAAATCTGCACTTTAGAGCATCCCCTAGAAAATTGTTTGTGTTTGTGTGTGTGTGTGTTTTATATACATGGAAAAGTTAGGAAATAGCCCAGGTCAAGTCTTATTATTGGCAATGCAAAGGCATTTTGATATAGACTAGTATGTTAATATGTATAAAGCAAAACTGCAAAATATTGATGACAGTTTTGATATTACGAAGCGTAAGGCACATTCTACATCATAGCGATTGCACAACATTGCAGCGACTCTCCCTGCCGTTCGGATGTTCTGAGCACACTGCGCACATCGTGCTTACTCAGTATATTCAGAATGACAACCAGGAATCACGCTAGCTGAATCACAATTTTTTTGTCTGCACCGGGCTTTTTGAACAATGTTTCACACTATATACCTCTTTAATCATGTTATGATTAAAAAAATCTTATTAAAATATCTCATTTCTTAATCACCCATGTCGATTTCAAAAGCAGTTCAATAACCCTTGAATTGCCATTTTCGTAAGTTTTTTTTTTATACCCGCGGATGGGGGGGGGGGGGGACGTGCCCCCCCCCCGTAGTTACGCCACTGGTGGCAGAACATGTCATCATTTATTTATTTCATGTATTTAGTGCACAAGACACAACTGGCATTCATGGCATGTCTAACTTCGCTTTCAAAATAAGCAAGATAACAAATTTTCTCCATATAAAGGATTTTCTTATCTACTATTTTCACTAAGTAGTATGACAACAATTCTTAGATAAAATTATGTGGGGAGGTTTTAAGATATAGAAAAGAAATAAATGTGTTCGAATGTACTTTAACTAAATAAATCATTATCCTGGAATAGCTCATTTTCATGTTTTGACCATAACCTTTGGGTTTTGTGTCATGTCTAGAGGGTTGTAGTATAGGGCAATTACCACCTATAGATCCTGACTCTGACCCTAACCCTAATCTGAACCTAATCTTAACCCTATCCGAACTCTAACCCCAAACCTAACCCTAACCCTAATCATTACTCTAACCTTATGTAACTAGCATTTAGCCGGGGGAGTAATTGTCTGCGGGAGTAATTGACTTGATAAACCATTAAAGGTGTGATCGATAAAAATCATTTCCAGTCTAGTTGTTGTTTATGATGTTTACAATGATTATCAAGATTCATTATGATTTATATAACAGTGAAAAGTGTTATAGCGCCCTATAGTAATAGGGCATAAAAGACAATTGTAACAACTGAAATCAAATCAAATCAAATAAACGTTGAATCGATAAGAAATTGGTTGTTCAAGAAAAGTTGAAATGGATACGAACAGTGTGAAAAGCTGTTAATCTCTACGATCTATCTATTGAAATATCTTCAAAAATAGGCCTATAGATGACAAATTTCTGTTTTGAGTAATATGAACAGTAAACTACGATTTTTTTCACAAAACGTACCCCACATTGTCAAATATTATCAATGGACATCAATAAATGCAAAAAAAAAATGAATATGTATGTACTAATGTATAAGCTCAATTGTGATATACTACTAGTAGTAATTCCATATAGTGCTAGACTGTTTATTATACCAAACCTATTGTAAGGTCTGCCTTTGTATCTTCGCAGGTGTGATAGGACTCTATCAAACATTAATTGATCATTTTCTATCCGTCTTATTTCCTTGAAGAGCCTTTATTTATTATGAATATGAACAGAAAAGAGTTGAAACCTGGGAAATAGATTAAATATAGCATAAGACACTGAAGAAATTTTAAGAGATCAGGCTAGGTTTACATATGAATTTATGAACCTCGAATATCTCTAATCATTTCCAAGCCCTCGCTCTCTCAAAGTCAAAGACTATCATTAATGTCAGCATTTTGTGCGTTTGTGTGCGAATATGCTGTACTGTATATAATATTCACTGATAGTCGACCGTGTGTTGCTTGTGTCTACTGCGGTGAAGAAATAACACGTCGCATTCTGTGTCGATGGGGAATACCCACAAATGATACGAACTACAGCCCCAGCAGAGATATGATTGCAGTCTGAGAGGTTTAAAAATGGCTATGATAACTAAGAAAACGAACCACTGCCGAATGGTGATTTATCATTGACTTAATTCATGTTTAAATACAAAATCATTTTTTTTTTTAAAATCAGAATGTTACCAAGCAATTTTATATCGGCAGCTTATAAGTGAGAGACCACTATACGATTAACAAAGGCTACATTAGAAACTAGGCAAACCAGCCTATAGTGCGTACGTACATTCGTTGGCATCATTTAACCTTTGGCACTCAACACTATGCCGCCTTTATTCAAACCGTCGTCGTCCCTTCGCGAATTATATATTTTTTCAATCGCACATGTAATGGTGAACTGGTAACAAGCTGACTGCAGGTATAAGGATCTTTGATACTCGAACATCACCTTGACTGAAATCTGGTGAGCGATATTCGTTTTGTTAACTTAAGATATGAATTCACATTGTGGCTTGAGGAAGGTGGAAGAGAGACCTCCCTGGTGGCTCATTTTATTGTACTTTGTTTGGCATGCTTTGTTTGGGCGTGGTTTTGACTCTTGTACGTATACTATATATATATATATATATATATATATATATATATATATATATATACTGAGTATATAAATACATATAAGCAATAAGTAATACACTGTACATAAATAACTGGCAAATCGTTTGTGATTCGATTCAATTACTATACGAAAAACATACTGGAGATCGCCATCTTAAGCGGAAGCTTGATTTTGATGGCTCTGAGTGGCTTTTTTTTTTCAGAAAAAAAAATTAAGAAGGTGTGAACCCTTACTATTCATAAAATGTACATTTACTTTATTCCCTTTTTGTATTTATATGACAATTTGTAGTGTTAAAACCGTATTAGTTGTGTATACAGAATGCTTGAATGTAATGTTTTTCTTTGTACTATTATGATTATGTTATTATTCTGTTTATTTTGCTGTATAATCTTTGTATATCTGTGTAATTCGACTTTTAGTCGCCGACTCAGATTTCTTTTGAATAAAGATCTTTTAATCAATCAATCAATAAAAGCTGCAAATATGCGATTTATTTATTCAAATTTTTACAAGAAGATGATGAATTTATGTTTTGCGTTATATGAAAAATTACAATGCGGCTTGTTTGTTTGGGCAAAAGACAAGAACAGCTCAACTTCACGACATATAATGAATAACCATGTGCAAAAATGGCAAGCTTTAAGACGGTGGTATTAAACCTAAAGACTTTGTAATTCCAAAGCAGGATAACCTGTTTACAATCTCACGGCCTATATATGCATAAACACATTAATGTATCAGATTGTATACACTCACATTAAATACAGGAATGTTTCTTTTAATTGCTTGAATGTTTGTAATACGAAATCGATAGTGAGGTCTATGATTGCAGAGCGATAATCTATAACAACGACATCTTCGCGGGTATAATAGCTAGATTTTATCAAACGTTCGATCACTTTCTTACTGATTATAGGCACGTCATATTTTCCTAAAAAAAACCTCTATTGATTATGAATATGTACAGGGAAAAAAGTTAAAAAGGAAATAAATCAACTTTAACGTAACTCCCATCAGGCAAAGAGAAAATTCCAGCTAGAGATCAGGCTTAGGTGTGCATCTGAATGAATTTATTAATTACCTCGAATATCTTACATTTCCATGTGCTCACCCTCTCAATTTCAAAGACAAACAAAATAATGTCAGCATGGATTATTTTGTGCGTTTGTGTGCGAATAGCTTGTAGTCTATTGTGTGCTTTAATGCTTGTGCCTGCTTCAATAAAGGAAATGACCTATCATAATCACGCATGAATTATGGCAAAACAAGAAAGGAGCACAGTCTGTTTTGATGCGTTGGGAATACCCATACACGGAGAAAACAAGCTATATAGAGCCTGAAAGATAGGATATCAGTCTGTCGTTCAAAAATAATAATGATAGTAATGAGGGAAACAGACCACTGCGAAGCATGATTTCACATTGACTTAAAAATAGTAAAGCATAGCAGATATTCTTCATTGGAT
The DNA here is from genome assembly GCF_040938485.1 of Diadema antillarum. Classification (NCBI taxonomy): domain Eukaryota; kingdom Metazoa; phylum Echinodermata; class Echinoidea; order Diadematoida; family Diadematidae; genus Diadema; species Diadema antillarum. Next base: position 1,169,988 of record NW_027271715.1, read on the forward strand.
GTTTATTAATACATAATCATATCTTTTTTTCTCAGAATGTTGTCAAGTAACTTTATATCGGGCAGCTCATAATTGCTAGTGAAAGACAACTATACGATTAACAAAGGCTGCATTATAGAGACTAGTCAAACCAGACTAGGGGCTTGTTAACCTTTGGCACCCAACATCACAATGCCTATACCGCCGTCGTGCTGTTGCGAATGATAAAGGGCTCACATGGAATATGCACGGGTAAATATTTCCCCATAGAGACCTGTGCTTAAATTCAAAATTCAAAAAAAAATCTGTAAAGAAGTTGGGAAAAATGAGGTGTTTCATCTTTGGTAACCTTAAAATGTGAGGTATACCCTTTCATCCATCAAATTTCCAATAACACAGTGTTCGTACATACGGATATCATTTCCGTAGTGTCTCTATACGTGTATATGCATGCGCTTTAAGGGAGAGGGATGGAAATGGAAAAAGGAAATGTACTGCATAATGTATATACCATAGATGCATAACCAAACTCATTTAAAATACTTTTTGAGCAGTAATGTCTTGAGAACAGTGGGAGCTTCTTTTATATAACATGGAACAGTGTTCCACAGTGTGGGAGCAGCATGAGCAAAAGATCGCTCGATAAACTTCGTTGTGATAGCAGGGCATTGGAGAAGATTTTTTTTTTCTTAGCAGATCTTAGATTACGAGAGGGAGCTTAGATGTTTAAGGACTCGCTGAGATATTCTGGTGCCATTGAGGGCAGGCACTGGTAAGTCAGTAACAGTATCTTAAAAACTATGCGTGATTGGATAGGGCGACAATAATGTAGCTGCTTCAGAATGGGGGGTTATGTGAAAATTCTTCTTCATGCGGATTATCAATCTTGCAGCTGCATTATGAATTGCCTGGAGTTTATGTAGCTGTGAGTCTGAGATATTATACAACAAACTGATACAATATTCTAGATGACATATAATAAAAACGTGAATAATCTTCGTAGGGGTCTTTACATCCAAAAACTGACGAACTTTTCCAAGTTCATATCAAGCAAAGGATGCCGATTTACATTTCTCTGAAACAAATTTATCCTTGACCATATTCTGATCAATTAGCACACCAAGGTTTTTGGCTGTTGTACCAGGAACAATGGTAGTACTGTCAATCTTTATCACAGGAAGTTGCATTCTGCGAAATCGAGATGTAAGATGTAAGATCTCAGTTTTTGTCGAGCCCACTGGAGGTGAGGGGAGACTAAGGGATCGCCTGCGGCGTCTGTCCGTCCGTCGTCTGTCCGTAACTCTACAAAAACTTCAATAACTCTTTACTCTGGGCTTCAATTGCAATCAAACTTCGAGGGAAGAGGGGTCATACAAAGTTTCACATTTTACTATATATATGAAGGTCACCTTAAGGTCAAAGCTCACAGGCAGGGGTCAATGAACTTTAGGGCCCAATGTTAAGTTTTTTATTGCGCGTTTCTATTATGGGTCATAACTTTTGATCCATAACTCCATTTGTGACCAAACTTGGATGGTAGATGTCCCTTGGGTGTGGATGATCACCACAAGGTCAAAGGTCACAAGCAGGGGTCAACGAACTTTTAGAGCCCAATGTTAAGTTTTATGGCGCGTTTCTATTATGGGTCATAACTTTTGATCCATAACTCCATTTGTGACCAAACTTGGATGGTAGATGTCCCTTGGGTGTGGATGGTCACCACTAGGTCAATGGTCACAAGCATGGGTCAACGAACTTTTAGAGCCCAATGTTAAGTTTTTATGGTGCGTTTCTATTATGGGTCATAACTTAAATTGATCCATAGGTCCGTTTGTGACCAAACTTGGATAGTAGATATCCCTTGGGGAGTGGATGGTCACCACAAGGGCGAGACATTTTGGCACTTGCCTTGTTTCATCATTCAGTTTGGATTGACCATTGTTTAATCTTTTCGACACAATATTCTTCTTGAGAAATTGCATTCTGGGGGTTACAAGGTTGATATGAAATATATATCTGTTTGTTATCAGCATAGTACGTCCCTGACATTCGGTTGGACATTATAATACATGTATCTCCTACGGGAGAAGAATACATGGTAAGCAACATTGGGGCAAGGGTTGTTCTTTAGTTCAAACTCTTCAAGGATTCGCAAAACCAGACTAATAGTTCTTTTTACTGAAAAATAAATAAATAAAAGTAAATCACATATTTTCTGTACATGCCGCCAATCAAAGTATAGTCCCTCCAAATTCCCTGAGAAAAGCTTTGATTTTCCAACCAAACTGCACTTTGTAGAGAAATTCATACCCAATATCTGCAGCTATCCACTTTCTTTTCTTTTCTTTTTTTGGCCAAACTATATTTTTGATTTTTGATTATTTTCTGCTTCATTTTTCTAAGTATCTTTGGTACGATTTTGTTATTTCATGCGGTCAGGGATATTCCATTATATTTACAGGCGTGAGCCCTATAAAGGTCGCATTTCTTAAATAATTTGTTAAAATTATAAATGTGTGTGTGTGTGTGTTTTTAAGATAATTTGATGTAATCATTTAGGAAACTGCACATTGAAGGGTTGTAAAGCTTCTCAAAGGGCACTTTGAAAATGATGCACGTTGGGGTTTTCAAAAATAAATCTTGCAGTGTCAATATAGTGCTATATAAGACGAATATATAAATGCAAGCAGTTATCCTTGCATAAGGGGTACCATTATTACCTTATTGTCTATAAAGAACTGTAAAAGACTTTGATTTGTCAAACAGATTAACTTTATGTATTTCAAACTCTTGACTAATTTCAGTGGTAGCCAAAACAAAGAAATACATTAAAATACCACAATTAATCCAACTTGTGCGATAGTGATTACTTTATTTTGATTTTATTTATTCTAATGTTCCATATCTCAAACACAAACAGCACAATACAATCGATTGAACATAAGATTGGACATAGTGTCGTAATTACAAAGAATACAAGAGAAGACAATTTTACAAACATGAACTGTGGGGGACCTACTAAAAAGCCGAGCTTGTAATGTATAGGTCCCCGAGGCTGAAAATGTTGGTCTTTTAAAACAAAAACCTAGTACCGAAATCTATGAAAGGAAGGAAAAGGACGTAAATGAAGAAAGCGAAAAGCAGCAAGAGAAATTCAATTCAATTCAATTCAATTCAATTCGGTTTTATTTCAAATCAAAAGAAGCATAACAGTTAGTCCGCAGACTAATAGTGTCATGCGTACAGAATGAAAATACATGCATGATTACAGAACATTCACAATCCAAGAAAAAATCAAAAAGTTAAAAAACCTATTAAATTATTCAGTCATACCAATATCATACAAAGCGTATTCCTTACAGTCCTATAATTACACATTACATTTACACAAAATTACACATGTGGTGATATTGCTGTAAACATAGATGCAGACATTCAAAAACAGACAATATACATGTACTATGGCTAGAGCAGAATAAATTTCCAAATGCAACATAACGAATAAAAAAACAACAAAATTAAATCAGCGGATGTATAGTGCCATATATGAAAAAAACGAAAATACAACAGTTCATATCTTTGAAAAATAAAACAAACAGAGATTGCACTGATATCAAATAACCTTTCAGCACTATATATCATTAGTATCATATTACTATTGCACTGCACTTCAGAAAAAATATATATTTCACATGGTGGGAGTATGAAATTGGACATACCATGTAGGTAAACTGTACACATACACTTACAACAGGGAATACATGTGTGTATATCATAACAAATTTAAAGACCATGAGTCCAGAAAAAAAAATCAATGAAACATACCCCTTTTACTAAAATATTATCTTCATCAACATAACCATACACAGATATACGCTCATAACTATATATAATAAACAGATGTATCATGTACATACATATAAACAGCGTAAAGATAGAAACGCCAGTTTCAATCTATTTGTTCATTATATCGTTATTACTAACAGATATAATTTCGACAATATATGATATTAAAATCAAATTTCATTCAAATATAAAAATTGCAATTCAAATTTCCAAAAATTGATTCGACGTAACTATTGATTTCTTGGTTTATCAAATTACAAAATGCATTGGGCACAATGAGGCTATATCTGTTCAACTTACCAATGAGTAATGTTATTGCAAAATGTTCAAAAATTTCACAATTACCGGAGTACTTGATTACCCAACTCTATAAAAAATATAAATCATGAGATTCCAAATGCAAATACATGATGAAATAACAAATTTCTCAAAAATTTCATAATTGTTTAAATACTTGATTGCACACATCTTATTCTTAATACAAAATGCATTGGACACAATGAGGCTTTGTCTGTTCAACTTACCGATGAGTAATGTTATTGCAAAATGTTCAAAAGTTTCACAATTACCGGAGTACTTGATTACCCAACTCTATAAAAAATATAAATCATGAGATTCCAAATACAAATACATGATGAGATAACAAATTTCTCAAAAATTTCATAATTGTTGAAATACTTGATTGCACACATCTTATTCTTAATACAAATACATCAATTCACGTATGAAAGAAGCAAAATAAAATTTGTTATTGCTCTAATTATAGTTGAGTGATGTATATACAATTACAGAGAATTCAAGAGGTTCACAATTGCTGGGATGCTTGATTGTGCGTACCTTTTCGTTCTGATTTTTGGCAGTGTTAATTTGTGACCATTTCGGAGTCCTGTTCGAGATACAGATTGTCTACTTGAGGGAAGCAGACCTCTATGTCTGTCAGAGAGCAACAGAGATTTTCCAAAGCTCAGGATGAGGTCTGTTCGACGAGACTCCAGGGTTGGGATGTCATACAACACTAAGAGTTCATCATAATGATATTTCTCAGGAGAGGAGATCATGCGAAGAGCCCGCTTTTGAACTCTCTCGATTCTGGTGGACTGATGTGCTGTGATGCTGCTTCCCCAGACTGGAGCACAGAATTCCATCAAGGGGCGAATGTAAGTTGTGTAGACGAACACCAAATCACCACGAGAAACTCCGAATGATTTCAACATGGTAAGAATGTACAGGCGGCGAGATGCTTGTGAGATCATGTGATCAACCTGAGCATCCCACTTCAGGTTGGCTTGTATAATCACACCAAGTAGACGAAGGGCAGGTACTGCTTCCAGTGCCGTGCTTTCAAGCATGATAACAGGCGGAGCTGGAGCATTGCGTAGGAAGCTAACATGTATGATCTTGCATTTCTCAGGTTTGGGCGTCATACCATTGACGGAACACCACTGTGACAAGGTGTCCACCTGCAACTGGAGCTGACCAGCATGAGATTTGTGTCGTATGTCTACAAGTGACAGATCATCAACATACTTCCATCTCCTCTCGGTGCTCATTGCAGCATCGTTGATCATGATGAGGAAGATTATGGGCCCCAACTTGGTCCCCTGAGGAACTCCACACGTGAGCTTCTGCTCGGTCGAAGATGTGCCACAATACTTCACTGTTTGAGTGCGACAAGACAAGAAGCTTGAAATAACAGGAATGATAGCTGGGCGGACACCATGCTCCATCATCTTGCAAAGTGCTATAGAGTGATCAATTAAGTCGAATGCTTTTAGGAAGTCAATAGTGCAGAGAGTGGCCTCGTATCCTGGTCTCTCAAGACATCGATATACCTCATCGAGAAGGCTCACAAGATAGTGGCTCACAGAACTGCCCCTCATATTCCCAAATTGCTGTGGGTCAATCATCGGCTTGACATCTGCCATCATCCATTCTGCTAGGAAACCCTCAAAAACACGGGCAAGGATAGGAGTAATTGAAAGAGGTCTCAGCTGACTGAAATCGACAACGGGTGTTGTTTTGGGGACTGGACATACAGATGCAGTTTTCCAGCAGGATGGGAAGTGTCCTGTCTGTAAGCAGTTGTTGAAGACGGTGGTCAAGGGTTCAGAGATTTCATATGCGAATTCTTTGATGAGGCGAATAGGTATGTCTCTAGGATGTCCAGCCTTGGATGCATTCAACTTCTTGAGACGCTTGTAGACTTCATGTCGATTGATCTTTGGAGGAGGTAGGGAAGGTAGATATGCGGGCAAGGCAGATACATCAAGGCTAGGAAGTCGGTTGCAAATACTGGCAAAATGGCAGTTGAGTTCATGGGCAAATTCAGCCGGCATTTTATCAGAAGCCAGCTTAGAGACAGAAGACTTGCGCATCCCTGTAAGGCCCTTGATTTGTTGGTGCCATTTTCCAGGTTCAGTCCGCCTAAGGTGATGTACTTTTCGAGCTCCAAAGTTCTTTTTTGCCTGAGAAATCTCTCTCTGAACAACGTTACGAGCCTGCTTATAAGATTGCATATCACCCCTGTCATGATGGTCATTTCGGGTGGTTATGAGTCGTCTAATGCGGTTGTTCATCCACACCTTGTCATTCACTCGACGTTTGATGGACACCTCATCAAAATGAGAATGATAGCGAGCAGTAAGGATTTCCTGGAGCCGCTCTGCTTGCAAGGATGCATCGGGCTGTTCATCAACATCCGACCAGTTGGCATGTGTTATCCATTGACCAAAGGAGCGCACGGATGAATCACGATGAGGTCGAACCGAGAAATTGACATTTTGGCGTGGAGCCTGTCGAGTCAAAGGTTGGAGTGATACGATCAGGTGGTCACTCTTACCTAGGGGAGCACACGTAGTAGGCTCTCTGTAGTCACTCCCCATGTCAGTGAAGATCTTATCAAGGATGGAATTGCCTCTCGTTGGCTCCAGAACGACCTGCCGAAGCAATGTGTGCAGCTCGATGGGCTGGGTATCAAGATCATTGAAGTCTCCTGCTATGAGTAGTGTGGTACTATTGGACAGTGCTCGAACTAAGTCTACAACATCAACGATGTGATCGCACATTTCATCACCATAGGGACAGCGTGGTGGGAAATACACAACACCGACAACTATGTCATGTCGCCATGCTGTATCTGAGGATGACTTTAGCTTGACCCACATGATTTCCAAGGATGGAGGGGTGTTGGCTTCAAATACCATGGTGGCGGTGATATCATTGCGTACATACAGTGCCACACCTCCGCCAATGCGACCGTCAGAGCGATCACGATGTAGCAGTTGGTATCCAGGAAGAAGACATGCTGAGGCAGGTTTGTCGACGGAAAACCAAGTTTCTGTGACTGCAATCAGATGCACATCTTGAAAGTGTGTGTGTGAAGTTGCAAGGAGTTCATCTGCCTTGTTACAGAGAGATCGTGCATTCAACAAGATGGCAGATGGCACTGATGAGTTTACTACAAATGAAATACATGAGATCATAACGACATTACTCATGAATTCAACGAAGATCTACTACCACTAGAACATACGAAAACGTGAAGTTAAGCAGAGTTATGGGGGATGAGGGAGGGATTTCATTTCATTTCATTTCATTTATTAGGTTTCCACACAAATCATACAGTGTTGTGTTTACATCATCCATCAATGACAATGTAAAATGAAAAATAAATTATGAGTTATAAGTCAGTATACAGAAAGCATTTACATAGCACATAATCGATTGAACTCATGGGTACATTCATGACGGATAAATGAAATTGTGTGTGGAGGGAACCTATACGGTATGCTTGTAGGAGTAGGTTCCTGGAAAGAAAATCAACACAGGCTGTTACATTCACACACACGCTCTGTACGGACGCAAGTAAACCTGGACATGCGTACGTGCACACACACACACGCAACAAGGAGAAGAGAATGAGAAAGAGGAAGAGGAGGAATCACCAACTAGCAACCGTATAAATGACGGTACCTGCAGCTGCAATTGAAAAAAATAATGAGAGAAAAGAATTAAAAATAAAACCATGTTTAGACCTTTCTACAATCATGCCGAATAATCTCTATCAGTATCAATCATTTCAAATTATCTGGCAAATCATATTAATTCACACTATCACCAGAATATTGCAAAAGAGTTTATTTTTAAGCTTACGTTTAAATGAATACCAGACGGGAGTTCGTCGTATTTCACTATCTAAAGAATTCCAAAATTTGGGGCCATTGTAAATATAAATATTCTGTAATATTCGTAATCTAGTTTTCGGCATTTGAAACATATCACTCTTTCGTGTTGGATATCTATGTATTTCTTTATTATACATCAAAATTCCGAAGTCCATCGAATACAAATGATCGATCTTTAATATTTTACTATCTAAAAAGAAGTAATCAGTATGTGTGTTTAAATTACATCCATGAATACATCTTAAAACTTTTTTTTTAACAACCAATAACTTTTATATCAATATTCTTCCTAGCTGAGCTTCCCTACGCTAATATTCCATAATTTAGATATGGCAAAATCATAGCTTAATATAACATCAGTGATATTTTGATTGGAAAAAACTGCTTTGATTTATAAATAACACCTGCGTTTCTTGAAATCAGTTTATTCAAATAAACAAGATGAGAGTTCCAATTCAAAACAAGGCAAGTGCCATAATGTGTCTCGCCCATTCGCGTACAATTTCTTGTACGCGAATGGGCGAGACATAGGATATAACAGATTTTAAAAAAAGAGATAACAGATAAAAAGAGATATGAAAGGGTAAAAATTTATGGCGAAAAAGAAACGTGCCATAAAAACTTAACATTGGGCCCTTAAAGTTCGTTGACCCCTGCCTGTGGCCTTTGACCTTGTGGTGACCATCAACTTCCCCAAGGGACATCTACCATCCAAGTTTGGTCACAAATGGAGTTTTGGATCAAAAGCTATGACCCATAATAGAAACGCGCCATAAAAACTTAACATTAGGCTCTAAAAGTTCATTGACCCCTGCCTGTGAGCCTTAACATTGAGGTGACCTTCATATATGGTAAAATGTTAAACTTTGTATGACCCCTCTTCCCTCGAAGTTTGATTGCAATTGAAGCCCAGAGTAAAGAGTTATTGAATTTTTTGTAGTGGTACGGACAGACGACGGACGGACGGACGGACGGACGGACGGACGCCGCAGGCGATCCCTTAATCTCCCCTCACCTCCGGTGGGCTCGACAAAAACCGTCGATAAAAAGCCCCCAAACTTTTGTTGAAAGTACACGACGTATAAGTGTTTTATTAAAAACGATTTGTCCAGAAAAAAGTAAGTGATGAGTTGCTAAACATGTAATGATGTTTTTTTTTTTCTGTATATTCAACGATAATTTGTTCGCTTGAATCCAATTGTTCAGAAGACAAATTTCTTTATTAACAGTTTCAAAAATTATTTTGGGGTCTTTATGAGAAAACGAAACAGTCGAATCATCAGCAAATAAAATAAAAGTCAAAAGTTAAGAAGAATATGTTATGTCATTGATAAAACAAAGGAAAAGAAGGCGCTCTAATAAAGATCCTTGAGAATATTTTTCAAACGCAACTCATTATCATTAAAAAAACCCCCAAAAACATATTGCTGCCTACCAGACAGGTTAAACATTTTAAGGCCTTCCCACATATACCATAATGATTAAATTTGCAGAGAAGAATTTCTTGGTCAATCGTGTCGAAGGCCTTGGAAAAGTCCAGAACCACATTCACAGTATGTTCATGATCATCCATTGCAGAAGCCTTTTTTTTTTCAATGAAATATAACATTGCATGTGAAGTTGAGGGTTTCTACGAAAACCGAATTGCGTTTTAAGAAATATATTTTGTTCACTGATAAAATCAACTGCTCTTTTATGAATATTTTTTTCAAGTATTTTGGAAAATGATATAAGTAAAGATATTGGCCTGTAAATGAGAAAATTAAAGGATCCCTCTTGGCTATTTTCATTTTTGAGGGTACGATGCCACTATCAACTAACAAATTAAAGATATATACCAAAAAGGATGAATTATTTCCAAAGCAACATCTTTTGATATATTACTCGAAATATTATCAAAACCAAACTACTTTTATTTTTAATTGTTTTATTTTATTCAAAACTTCCTGTTCATTTGTGGGGGTCAAAAATAACGTTTCAGAGATTGAATTATGCAGACAAGTATGAAATTGCTTTGGAGGGGGAGCAATTTCTTTCTCCAAATCAGGGCCTATATTCACAAAATAATTATTAAATTCCTCAGGTATAGTTTGACTATCTTTTTCAATAATATTGTATCACCTATTTCCATTTCCTTAATAATCTGGGAATTTCCCTTATTAACAATTATTAATTACATGCCATGTTACTTTATTACTCTTAGAACATTTATCTAATTGCTTAATAAGATATTCTCTCTTTATAAAACGTAAAACACGTAACAAAATATTCTTATATCTAACATATGAACTCGTATTAGAATGACTAGGATTCTTTTCATACTTAATATAACATAACTTATTTTAGTCACACATTTCAACAAGGAATTATTTAACCATGCCTGCCTATAAGGAACTCTTTATAATCATCCTTTTCTACAAAATAATTGAATTATCATATAAACTATTGGACAAATTTGAAAAAAAATTAAAAGAATTATTCACTTCACCTTCATTAAAGACGTTAATCGAATCTGCAGACGCTAGTTTGCCTTTAAACAAAACAATATCTAAACTTTTTAAATTATTCTCATTCCAACATTTCTTATTTGAAAATCGACATAAAGAGTCAGAACATTCTAAATAAATGGGAAAATGATCACTGATATCAGATATAAGTAATACGAGGGTCACAAGGTGATAAAATTTTAGAAAATATATCATCAATTAAAGTGAAGGAATGAGTGGTATGTCTAGTCGGTTTGGTAATAAATGGGTGGAAAAAAAATGAGAGGACATTAAATCTATAAAATCATGAAGAAAATTATCTTCACAGTCCAAAAGATAGATATTGAAAATGCCCATAATTAAACATGTTTTTCCTTTGTAATTCCTGACTTGATAAATCATCCTGCACATTATTTAAAAGTTCAATAATAGAAGCATGGGGAGGTTTGTAAATTTTGTCAATGTTTGCTAGCTGCGTGACGTTGTCAAACATCTTAAAGAATAGTGCAAAATAAATATTGGGACTGTCATTGTCTCTAATTCCTGATAAACATTGCAAAAAATAAAACACAATAATTTGCGTTTATATATTCGTCCTTTTGATTAAAATTCACGATTAATATAGAAACCAATAGAAGCCAAGTTTTCACTGGAATTATCTGGTAGTAGATATAAAGAATGATGATATAGCCATATCGTGTTCTAGCTCCATACCAAGCCTGTTCAAAAGTACAGAATTATTTTTCATGAGCAACGTTGCATCTTCCTTTGTCTACTCTTTTTGTATCGAATACTCCACTGCACTTTGTGTAGTGTGTGTGTATAAGTGTGTGTGTGTGTAGTGCAAAAGTGCAAAAGTCTTGCGCATGCTTAAGTACAATACAAAGCAAAATAAAGATTTTAGTGTAAGTAAATCAAAGCGAGGTCACACGCGGTCGATGTTCAGGTCTGTAAAAAGAGCAACATCTGGTCATAATTATAACGTGTCAGATAATATATTTTATTGTGCACATTACTCTTACGTGATTCCAACTTCCAGCTTGTGTTATGAACTCATATTTTCAAATTCAATTCTCTTAAGACATCAAAAAGACCCCCTTAAGACTTCTTTCTCTTTTCTAAAACAGTTTTGCTAAAAAAAAAATTGACGTGTAAACGACATGTTTATGATGTTAAAATAGTAATTTCATGTCATTAAGATATATTCGTATGGTGACCTAGACGTCATACAGTCACAAATATAACGACTTATAAATGTTTTGTACGTCTTACAATTGAGCACAAATGCGAAAATTTGACGTCAGTTTGAGACGTCTAAATGACGTCCATTTTCTTTATCTACGTCAAAAAGATGACACATAAACCTGACGTCTTTTTGAGGACACGAAATGAATATGCATCTTTTCTACATCTTCATTCATTAGAGCAAAAAATATGAATTGTGGACCGTAGGACGTCTTTCTGACAGCAGTGTTTACATAAAATTGACGTCATTCTGACGTGTCTCTGCTTTTAAGGAATACGTCGCTATTTATGAAGTGATAAATGCATCGAAAATCATCGTTAACTTGACATGATTAATACACTGTTTAAAATGACGTCATAAATACGTCGCAAATAACCGCAAATTTAACGTCGTTAATACGTTGTTAACAATATTACGTCAAAACTTCGTCGCAATATTGACGTCAGTTTTATGTTAATGATATGTCAGTAATAGTAAGTAATAAATGCGTTGGTAAACTGACGTAAAGTTTTATGTCATAAGACGGACGCTCACATGACGTGATGAATACATTACAAAAAGACGATAAAATCACGTCATTTTCTGGTCATTTTATGACGTGCGACCAGTTTGCTCAGTTGTGACCAAATTAAGACGTCTTTCTTGACGTCAATCTGCTTTCAGGGTCGCTGTGGCTAAAAGGCTTGAATAAACCTGCGAACAAGAAGGATTTCAGACTAAACTATTTTGTGGAGTTGTGGGACATTCGTGCATTGGCCACAACAAATCACGATATATTGTAGTGTCAAACATATTGTTCACTGAAATGCATATCATGCGAATACTGTCAGTTGTTGCCATTACTTTGCTTTGTTACCAGAGTAATAAGTTCAAATTATACACGAAATAGAAAATAATCAGGACTGGCTCGATTTGTTGGTGCATATTCGAGTATAATAAGCGTAAGCAAGAATATTAGGAGTCTTTACATAAGAATCCATCTAAGGATACACAGGTAAGGTAATGGAGATTTAAAGAATCATGGACCATGGGAGGATGAACAACTGCATTGATGAATGATGCATGTGCCAACTCATATACTGGTGTGTTCGTGTGTGTATACGAAGTGCAGGTGCAATGCAAATGGTCATGGTTACAGTAATTACTTGGGTGTACAGAGCAGAGCCCTAGCACGCTATATAGTTTAAAGTGTAATTTCAACAGGCAAAGTTAGTAGAGGGCTTGGGGACAAAAACGTATTTTTTCATATATCATGCTAGTACTAAATGTACTATACGGTTTCATGTGGAATTGATTATTCATTTGTGAGACGTACTGCATGAAGGAGGCCTACAACAAAAAGTGCTTTGTAATACAAATGATAGGCAACTTCATTGGTTCTTTGATTTTTCTGCTTTAATAGGGGCCAATGTGATTTAAAGAATTGTTGTAATACATCATACTTTTTTCCTCTTTGAATTTGTTTTAAAAAAATGTGCCATTGGAAATAAAATCTCATTTGAATTTGGAAACTCAAGCGAGCTCTTAAAACGTTGTGCTGAAATAACGCTTTTACATTTCCACCGAATTTGGGAGGCAGGATCCATTCCCAGGGTGACAGGACTTAGATTTGTTAGAATGGGCAGGGGGTCCCCAAAGTCCCGACATTACGGAATCTCTTAAAATCTTCGTCTCTAGAACAAGAAATTATAGAGCAGGGTTGCAGTGCTATGAGTAAATACATTTGTGACCGTAGATGATTTTTTTTTTGATGTGTGTCTTTCATTGTGGATCTTGATGGGGGTGCAGGGGCGGTGGAACAAATTTGGGTCAATTTTAAGACGTCCTCTTTTTCTTCTTAAAAACACATAGTCAAATTGTCACTCGACAAGCATATTATCGCTAGGCTGATAGAATGCATAGGGCCTATTTGCGCTGATGAGCACTATGATCCACTATGCAAAATCTTATACAAAACATAAATGGTGAGCTGAAATGATATAATTGTACGTTTGTGCATGTAGTTTCAAGATTGATCATGTCATATCGGTGAGTGGCAATGTTGGAGCCAAGGGGGGGGGGGGGGGGGGACAGGATATTTCTTTGTGCAATTAATGAAGACCAACACCCAACTGGAGGCCTCGTTGTCGAAATCAATATCCTTTCAAGTCTCCGACTTGGTTTCGTTCTTTCTTTCTGTAGAGGACATCATAGTGATATAGCTAAGGCATTGCTCCTATACCGTATGTCCCCCAAAATTACAACGGGACCCTCTGCAACGATATCTTTAAAAATAGTAAATTAATCTAAATATAATTTCAGGGTAAGAAACTATAACTCATTGCCCACATCGTACAGAAAACCCCATTCGATTTGCTTCAGTGGTCAAAAAGAAATTAGGAATTTCGTAGAGGATGTCAGGAATCTCTTCCCTCCAAGTTCTGTCTATTGTATAATTTATACCCAAAAGTATCGAAGTGCTAAAATTGGAAGAATCAGACTCATTACATGCTTTACAACAATCTACATTTCTCTGTGACCTCTTAACCAAATGGAATGGGGTTTTCTGCAAAATAGAGCTAAGATGTTGTACTTGAAGACCCTGAAGTAGCATTTGGACTTTTTGGGGACATATTGCACTGCGTATTGTTCTGCGCAGGTAGTATCCTTATACACTGTTATAGGCCTCGTATAAAATTGTTGTTTTTTTTTTTTTAACGATCACCTGTAGTTTCAAAGTGGACTGGGGGTTTTTACGCAAAAAAAAAAAAAAAAAAATCTAAAGAGTCGGTATATAGGAGAAACATGATAGGCATATTCCTTCAATACTTGGATATAGTTTTTTTTTTTTAAAGTACTTCATGGAATTGCTTTGCACTATACAAGTACTGACAGGTATACCAACACTGATATTTTCTTCTCTATTCTGCATGATATACCCAAACAACAAAAGTGCTACCAAGACCATGGCCTATATTCAGCTCATTTTCATCACGGTTCTTCTCCATGGTAAGATTTAAAAGGCTTTCTGAAACGTCTTTCACTTCTCTTCGATTTGGTGTCTACTATTATAAGAAAAATATAAAGATCACGCCTGTTTATATTATAAGCGCTATCTCTCTATTCTTTTTTGTTCTTGTATTTCTGTCATTCAACAATATTCTCTCGTATGGAGGATTCAATGTACGTAAAAATCAAATCTTTAGTCAATTGAAACATTGCATCACAGCTTTTTGTACCCCCGCCACACAGAGTGTGAAGGGGGTATATAGGAATCACCGCGATGTTGGTCGGGCGGTCGGGCGGTCGGGCGGTCGGTCGGGCGGTCGGTCGGTCTGTTGCAAAATCTTGCGTCGCGAACTCCTATAGTTTTGAAGCAATTTAAATGAAACTTTAGGGTAAATGATGATATTGAGGTATAGATGTGCAAAACATGTTTTTTGTGTTTGTCGGACAATGCGTTGCCATGGTAACCATAATTTTACCAAAACCTTGTGGATTGAATAACTTCCATAGTATTTAAGCAATCAATTGAGGACCTGAATATAAGAACGACCCAAGTCCAATTTTTGGCAAAATTCAGTTTGACATGGGAAATTGTAGCTTATGCAAGGACTCATTTTGTGTATAAATGATAAATCCTAATTACCCCCGGAAGTGCCTGAAATGAATGAGTTAAATCTTATATTAATGTAAGAATGAAGGACTTGGGTCATTCTTACATTCATATACTAGCGCCCTCTCTCGTCCTTCTCTCATCTCTATAGCAGAATATCATGTATATGAATCAAAGAACGACCCAAGTCCATATGAATCAAAGAACGACCCAAGTCCACCACACAAAATGGCCTCTCCACAATTAATGTAAATGTTAATTGTCATAATAATATATGTTGTAATTTGTATATACAATGTTGCATTCCCATCACAATGAAATAGAATATTAATGGACAAATAAAAAGGATATGAAGTTTTTTTTTTAGTTTACTCGAAATGGTCTTCCATGGACTTGGGTCGTTCTTATATTCATATACTCAATTTCAAAATTGGTATCTATGATGCTCTATAGGTGTAGTTATGCAAGACACTCTTTGTGTTTGTACTTGACAAAGCGTTGCCATGGTAACGGCATGTTTTCTTCGAAATCTTGTGGAGTGAACAACTTCCACAGTTTTGAAGCAATTGAAATCAAATTTGGTAGGCATTATGGCCTTGAGGCATAGATGTGCAACACATAATTTTTGTGTTTGTCAGACAAAGCGTTGTCATGGTAACCATAATTTTACCAAAACCTTGTGGATTGAATAACTTCCTTCAATAACATCATTCAAGCAATTAAGGTCAAATTTAGTATGTATGATGATCGGGAGGTGTAGTTATGCCAGACACCAATGTGTTAATATAAGAAAAATGTGTTGCCATGGTAACCACTCATTTTTGTATGAAATTGAACCATTTAATCTATGAAGGTGATAATTGGTGTGTGTGATGCTCTTTAAGTGTAGTTTGCAAAATGTCCTTCGTATTTGTATCGGACAATGCGTTGCCATGGTAACCGCATGGTTTTTTTTTAAATCCTGTGGAGTGAACTTTCATAGTTTTGAAGAAATGGAAACCAAATTTGGTAGGCATTATGGCCCTGAGGTATAGATGTGGAACACATAATTTTTGTGTTTGTCACACAAACCGTTGCCATGGTAACCACAATTTTACTAAAACCTTGCAGATCAGAATAACTTTTCCATCATTCAAGCAATCATGATCTAGAAGTGTAGTTGGCAAGACACCAATGTGTTACTTTAAGGAAAATGTGTTGCCATGGTAACCACTCATTTTTGTATCAAAATAAACCATTCAAGCCATGAAGGTCAAATTTGGTGTGTATGATGGTCTTTAAGTGTAGTTATGCAAAATGTCCCTTGTGTTTGTATCAGACAATGCATTGCCATGGTAACCACACTTTTTACCCAAACCTTGTGGAACTCAGTGTCAACTCTGTTGATGGTGTTTTTTTTTTACTCACATTTCTTCCATCATCTGTTCTTTCTTTATTTTCTTCTTGTCTTTTTTTTTTTTATCTGGCAGTAACATTTACGACATCGGACCATCTGTTGGAGGCTGTGCCGGGTCAAAATGCCACACTATATAGTGTTCCTTAGGAATTGATGACAATGTGGCTGCGCGTTATTGGGATTACTCACACACAACAAAGCCATTGTCCGAGTGCAAGAACCAGAGTTTAAATCAGCTTGTTGTTGTATTTCCAATAAATGGTCTAATTAGATACGGAACCCATGTCACACAAGACTTGAAATCCAGACTAACCCTACAAGCCAACTACGATTTGTCAATTTTTTTATGTCTCTCACCGCGATGCCGGATGCTACAAACGTAGCCAGAACTCGTATTATGATCATACAGCCATCGAGGAGTCTTTCATTCTTATCGGAAAGAACAGGAACGATTCAGGTAAAAACACTTCACTTCTTACAGGCCTATACATACAGCGTATATATCTATACTCCTGTGGGTGTGTACATCTGTTTGTGTTTAACATAAATTCAAGTGGATAAAAAGAAAA
Organism: Diadema antillarum; assembly: GCF_040938485.1. NCBI lineage: Eukaryota > Metazoa > Echinodermata > Echinoidea > Diadematoida > Diadematidae > Diadema > Diadema antillarum. The sequence continues at coordinate 1,187,289 of NW_027271715.1, forward strand.
GTTCGTTTCGCATGCCACGAATATTTTTTATGACTATATCCATATTTACTCGTGTTTGTTCTTCATGAAACACAGTTTATGAGTCTTATATAAAGGTATTCCAATTGCGACGGCAATATTCGCGGTTACAGCTCGTTAATCCGAAGATTCGTTATTCCGAAGGTTCTTTAGTCCGAAGATTCTTTAGTCCGAAGGTTTGTTATTCCGAAGATTCGTTATTCCGAAGGTTCGTTTATCCGAAAATGTGATGCAGCTTGTTATTCCGAAGGTTCATTAATCCGAAAATGAAATAAGGTTTGTTATTCCGAAGGTTCGTTAATCCGAAAATGAAAAAAAGCTCGTTATTCTGAAGATTCGTTACGGATCCTATATCACTTCGGATCAACGAACCTTCGGAATAGCGAACCCTATTTCATTTTCGGATTAACGAACCTTCGGAATAACGAACCTTCGGAATAACGCAACAAAATGTTCGGATTAACGAACCCTTTTTTCATTTTACGGATTCACGAACCTCTAGGTTTAGGGAATTTGTGTGTTTCAGATTAACGAACCTTCGGAATAACGAACCTTCGGAATATCGAACCTTCGGAATGACGAACAGCACCCATATTCGCAATAATAACAAGCGACTGTCTTGACAATTTTGCAAACTCTTTGTAGCTTATTTTACGGAAAACGTATCTCAACCTCAAGCAACTCTGGAATCTATACAATTTTATTTTTTTCATGACTACTTTAAGTGTCATTCAGTTTTTGCGTTGTCTGTAGGAGCCTATCGGTTCTTGGTTTGTTTATTTTGGGAACAGTTGTATTGGACAGTATTTGATATTTTTTTTGACGTATTATATTTCTTCTCTTCGTACTCCCAAATCTCAATCACTAGAATTCGCTGCGGCTTGTGACGTTTCAGTTTAGTCTCAATCAGGACAAGATGTAACACTTCAATGTTCATTGGAAAATGCTGTCAACGTGATGTTGCAGTATTGGAAGTACATACTTTGTTTTATACACTCAGCAGAGCCATTGTTCACGTGCGGGAATCAGAGCTACAACGTTCTCGTGACTGCTTATCCATGGAATGATACATTTAAATATTGCGAACACGTGATACAACAGATCAGATCCCGACTTATCGTGAAGTACGATTTTTCTCTATTGCTTTCAAATATCACCCGATATGATTCGGGTTATCTGTGCAGCCAGATTTTGAAAACCGGTCAACAATTTTTTGGTATCCCGAAGATACTTGGAACACTGGTGATTCATATGATGATGGTAAGTGCCATTTTCTCTATTTTTCATCTTTGCATTTTGTTGATGAAGTGTATGACTGTGTGGAGAACTTTCCATGTGAGTGTATGCGCGCGTGTTGTTGCTTTCACTGACCTACTGCAATTTGTTTTCTAGATCAGCGCATGCCTGACATCACTTTATTTTCAAAGTCGTACCCTAAAATCGTGTGCAATACAGGATTTTGCGATGTAGTCTGGTATACATCAATATGAATCACATTAAAGGAAACGCATTCTGCAATGGTTAACACGTAATGAATCAGGGAGTCTATCACAAGTACTTTGCTATTCTTCGTGCATGGGGGTTTGTCACACATATTTTCGCAATAAATTAGTAAGTTCACGTACCTTGTCCTAGAAATGGTGTAGCACAAGTCGGTTTTCACAACTGTTCTTGCCGTTTGTCATTGATCTTGTAGCTGCGTATAGGGGATCACCTTTTCATTATTTTTTGGAATAAGTATAACTAGTTGATCTATACTTAAAAAAAATAAATGGAACAATACCAAAACTATTTAACACCCACAAGCATTCACACAAAAAATAGGTTTTTGAATGGGCTTTTGTATCCGGAAAGCTATACCCAGTTACTCTCTTGCTTAAAAATAGGACTGTCAAAGCATGGCAATTAAATGATTGCTTTGAAAACAAACGTTTTATTTCGAAAAGAAGAAAGAAAAGGGAAAAAACGAGAAGGAGGACAGAGCTGACCCTCAGGAAGAGGAGAATGACTTCATTACTACCAAAAAAGTAAACTCGATCGATACTAAAACGTAGAAAGGCTTGTAAGTATAAAGTCCGTTTATAGCATCCGCAATAAAATACTTTGTAATTATGGCTTGAGATTTTTTTTTCTCTTACTATTGACCACAGTGTGTTACTTCGCCGCCTTGAAAAAGACTTCCTGATATCCGAAACTGTTCTTGAATGGATCCGTTCATATCTTCACAACCGCACTCAACGAGTCATCATCAGTGACGAGCTGTCTTCACCATTCCCCCTGACCTGTGGGGTTCCGCAAGGATCCGTGGTTGGGCCACTCTTTTTCTTCTTCTTTATCAAGGCGTTCGGCATGTGGTGTATGCTGACGACACACAAATTTATGTTACACTAAAACCAAATGAGAAGGCTGAAGCAGCTCAAAAACTTCAGAACTGTCTTCAGGACATTAAAATCTGGTCCTCAAACAACAAGCTCTGCCTCAATGAACAAAAATCAGAGATGATCCATGTATATTCTAAACATAGAAACACCAATTCATTCCCAGATTTAGTTCCTGATAATGTTTCTATTAAGTGTAGTGAATGGGTACGCAATCTTGGTTTGATCATTGACAAAAATCTTACCCTTCAACACCACATTAAGCACATTTGTAAGGCAGCATCTTTTGGATTGTACAAAATTGGGAAGATAAGGAAACTACTTGACCGACCTACAACTGCCAAATTAACTCATGCATTTGTTTCTTGTCATCTAGATTATTGTAATTCCATACTAACCTCCCTCAGACACATTTACTCCCACTTCAACGGGTACAAAATTCTGCCGCAAGACTTGTCTCCCTCTCCAGGAAATCTGAGCCCATAACTCCAAACCTCCGTTCTCTCCACTGGCTTCCCATACATCACCGCATATCTTTTAAAGTTCTTCTGCTTACGTATAAAATTCTTAATGGGCAAGCCCCCAAGTATCTCACAGATCTTGTTTCTTTACGTTCCATTACTTCCTCAATATCCCTCCGTTCATCCTCTACAATGCAATTGACTCTTGGATCTCATACTTCCACAAAATATGGTGATCGTGCTTTTTCTACAATTGCCCCCTCTCTCTGGAATTCTCTACCTGCCTATATACATCAAGCCACTTCTGTTAATCAGTTTAAGACTCTGCTGAAGACTTATCTTTTTAGTAGATAGTCCTTTGGAATGTTGTGGGTCGGTCGATAGAGGTGCACACTGATTTTGATTTTTCAGTACTTATCGCATTATACACTGTATCTTTTTTTTGTATATTCTTGTATTTGTATTTTGGTATTTTGGTATTATTTTGGTTTAAATATTAATTTTCCCGGTAAACTGTGCGCTTAGAAACATCCGTATTAAGCGCCTTATAAATGTACTGTATTATCATTATTATTATTATTATTATCATTATCATTATCATTATTACAATTATTACATAGTATCAACAGTGCCAGAGTCAGCGCCAAAGGTACCTTTGTCTTGGATTTACATCCCTGTTGCAACCGCATTTGTGATCACGGCGATTAATAAAGGCCTACTGACCGTCCTCATAGAACGGTAAGCACTGTTTATACATGCTTGGTAAAGGAGTAAAGAAACCCTGAATGATTTGTAAGGGAATTCTATGGAATGAAACTTCGTAATTAAAAACAAATGATAGACAATTTCATTGGTGTAATGGTTTTATGATTTTCAGCTTATGTGATCCAAAGAATTTTTGTAATGCATATTTTTTTTTCTCTTTGAATTTTTATCAACAAAAATGTGCTATTGGAAATAAATCTCATTTGAATTTGAATTTGAATTCGAATTTGAAAGACGGAAGCGGGTGCACTTCATGAGACCGACACCCATGAGTCATACAGCTCACAAGTCATACTGCTCACTAGTTTTACAGCCCACGAGTTCGACACTGAGTAATAAAGCCCACGAGTTCGACATCGAATAAAATAAGCCCAAGAATTATACAATCCATGAGTTCGACACTACGCACAAAAGGCTCACAAGACTAACACTATGCAAACAAAGCCCACGAGACCGACACTGCACTTAAAAGGCTCACGAGACCGACACTAGGCAAAAGAGGCCCACGAGACCGACAGGATGAACAGTGCCACCTATAGACCATTTAATTGTATAGGGTGTCCAGATAATTGCATAAAGAAGGTATAAGAGATGTAAAAGGAGAGTTGCGAGGGTATTACCTCCTCAATTGTCCTCCCTCACCCCCTGAACGGTCAAACGGTGTTTGCGTGTATGAGTGTTTGTGAAAAAAACAACAACACAAAATTCGGTAAAAGTGCATGTGATGTTTCCAACATTACGCTTAAAGGGCTCACGACACCGACACTACGCAAACAAAGCTCATGAGACCGACACTAGGTAAAAGAGGCTCACGAGACACTAAGCAAAGAAGACCCACGTTACGAGACCGACAGGATGAAAAGCGCCTCCTACGGACAAATTAATTGTACAGGGTGTCCGGATAATGGCATAAGTAAGATATGAGATGGAAAAGGAGAGTTGCTAGGGTATTACCCCGTCAATTGCCCTCCCTCACTCCCTGAAATGTTCAAGATCTTTAATTATGCCTCCGCCACGAAGTGGTGCCGGAGGCATTATGTTTTCGGGTTGTCCGTCCGTCCGTCCGTCCGTCCTTCCGTCCGTCCGTAATGAATTTTGTGGACAGGGTAACTATTAAAACCTTTTGAGCTATCCTAATGAAACTTGGCATGTATGTGTATTAGTGGGTGAACTTGTGCCTATGAACTTTTGGGTGCACCTGCTCAAGATCAAAGGTCAAAAGTTCAAGGTCAAATACATAAGATTTCACTATTTCCACCATATCTATGCAATGCCTGAAGATATTTTCTTGAAACTTAGTGTATACATGTATTACCCGATTAAGCTTCTCTGGTGAAAGTTTGGGTTATGAGGTCAAAGGTCAAAGGTCAAAAGGTCAGGTAAAGATATCAAAACTTCACCTTTTTTCTCTGTACCTTGGAAATTGTTCAAGGTACCTTCATGGAACATGGTATGTACTGACTGGCAGTGATTATCTGGAGAATTTAAGGGTTCTTGGGGTCAAAGGTCAAGGGCAACACTTCAAAATTTTACTATTTCCCTCATGTTTATGCAATGCCAGCAGGATTTTTTTTTTATTTTTTTTTTCACTTGGTGAATGCATGTATAACCTAATAGAGATTCTCTGGAAAGTTTTTTTTCTTTTGTTTTTGCCTCAAAGGTCAAAAGGTCAAAGATCTAGTGAAAGTGCTGAACTAATTTTTTCCTCCCTATCTCGGAAGTGGCTCAAGTTATCTTGAAACGTACTACATATTTATGCATGTTCTGCCTGACAGTGATTATCTTATGAATTTTAGAGTCAAAGGCCAGACGAAAATGGCAACAATTTACTATTCAATTCAGAAATTGCACTTTGTTGAAAATTACGCAATGCATAAACGTATGAATGGGTCAAAGTCAAGTTAAAGTCCTTAGATCCCAAATACATGCTCTCCTATTCATCCAATTAAATCTAGGTCAAGGAAAGTGAACATTTAACACATTTGTGACAAACTTGTCATTTTATTATTTTGCCAATTTTGTGAAAATGTAATCACACATTGTCCACATGTACTATCTAGACCTATTAGGAGAATCATGCATTATGGCGGAGGCATACCAGTTGCCATAGCGACATTTCTAGTTACATTTGCGTGGGTGAGTGTTTGTGAAAAAATAAACAAAATTCAGTAAAATTGCGTAACATGTTTCGACATTAATTTTGAAAGTGCCAAAACACCCTCGTTTCCCTTTCCGCAAAAACACATACCGGTATACGCCTGCTCAGAAAAACAACAACAACAACATTAAGATCAACCAACTAAAAAAAATACCCATTTGTGAAATGAAGTTTACCAGAAAATATTTCATAAAATGGTCAATGATGCAGCGCACACCCGCTTTACATGATACGGAAGGGGAGTTGTCTTCTGCAAAGGTGTTGATTTAATAGAAATTCACAGAAAATAATGTTATCGTCTATTAAGGTAGCGTTAAGGATTCGGTAAAAGAAGATGCATCAATGAAAACGGCTATTCTATTTCATGAAGAATGTACCGTTTTGTGGAAGATAATTCTACAAGCACAAGCCACAAAATAGAGGTGAATCGGTGCGATATAAAATGTTTTCATCCGTTGAATGTCATACATTCTAGTTACAGAAAAAAAAATGTAAATTGAACTCTCAGCACGGGGTATAGGCAGGTGGATAGGATATCTAACAAGGAATACTTAACTAAAAAGTGAGAAAGAAAAGGGGGAAAAGACCTTACATCCTATCCGCCGTCTAGCTAGAAACTGGGAAAGCCTATCAAAATAGCACGATGGCATCTAAAATTAAACCACATATCGTTCTTGTTCTCTTTAATGTTTTCAGACCTTTTTTTTTCTTTCTTTTTTTAGTGGAGGAGGTCCCATGAAGAGGACAATTTTATTTTTAAAAAAATGGTAACAATGTCGCTCGCGGCAGTGTGACAGTACCCCCCCTTCCCCCCCCCCCCCAAAGCCACACGTGTAGAAATACATACTTGATGTCGTTGATATGGATAGATGGTGCTGGTTAATTAGTTACAATCTCTCGCTCGATAGCGTGACGACATTGCACCCGCCAGTATGTAATTTTCCCCTTTATGGAACACCCTGTACAGGTACATATTTGTAATTGACATGCAGATGGCGCTGTTCATCCTGTTGGCCTCGTGAGTCTTCTTTGCGTAGTGTCGGTCTCGTAGGCTTTTTTTTTTTTGCCTAGTGTCGGTCTCGTGGGCTTTCTTCGCCTAGTGCCAGTCTCGTGAGCCTTCTTTGCCGAGTGTCTGTCTCTTGAGCCTCTTTTGCGTATTGTCGGTCTCTTCTTCTTCTTCTGATTAAGTCTGCCTCCTTCAATAGACTGAAGATTCTTGCAGACTGGTGCTATTTACATTATAATACAATTTATTTACAGATATTTACAAGCACATAGAAAATTTGACGAAAATACTAGCCACTGTGATCAACCGTTAGACGGTTTCGAAATGATCCCACAGATGGCGCTGAAACAATTTCTGACGACAGGGAGTTCCAGTTCCTTACAGTTCTTGGGAAGAACGAAGAACGATATTTTAGGAATAGGTCTCGTGAGCCTTTTTTGCCTAGTGTCGGTCTCGTGAGCCTTTGTTGTGTAGTGTCGGTCTTGTGGGCTTTCTTTGCTGAGTGTCAGTCTCGAGCAAAGAGATTATACCTATAGAGTAAGACACAAGTAGTCGCCATACGCGTGCGTACAAATAGTGCGTCCAAAATTGAAGAGGGAGCGCACACTCAGCTCCTGGCACTGGATCTAAGTCTACGTTCAAGCCATATCTTCTCATATCATATCTGGATTGATATGTTATTCTTCATTACACATTTTCATTTTCACAGTCACTATGTGGTTAATTGTTTAAATATTAGTTTCTACGATGATATCATATCATTTGAACCATTTTGGAGAGTCCAGACCTTTTTGTTGTTCGCAAAATAAACAGTGGGAACTTGGGTGTAGACTAGACAGTACTTGAGCATTATGACGTTTGTTTCGCTTACATTCCCACTCACGCCATAAAATCAAACAACATCAGCACCATTATGACGCTTAAACATGACCATTGTGACGTCACAATAAAACAACGCAAGGTCACTGCGCCGAATATTAAAGTCGAGCGCATTAAAAATTGCGCTGCCATCTACTGATTAATAACTGTACAGGATCCGTGCAATGGCGGCTCCCACAACGCGAAATGGCAGCTCCCTCGCGCGGCTGCCTCCCCACCAAAGAGATTATACCACAAGAGGGCGTAGTCCAGTGGGGAGGTAACTGGGGAGGCAGCCGCGCGAGGGAGCTGCCATTTCGCGTTGTGCAGTGCCGTATATAAAGAGAGTCTGGCCAACTCATGAATTGGACGCCATGTCGTTACCCAGCGGATAGTGCGCTTAAGGTTTTAGCGCGTGCGCTTGGGGGACTAGCGTGTACGCGCAGGCGTCCCAAAGGCGCAAGGGACATCCTGTCTGCAATGCTTGACTTTTTTTTTTTCTCAGAGAGGGAGAGAGAGAAAGGGGGTAGGTTGGGGGAGGGACATTCTTTCATTCCAACCATGTTGAACAAAGCCAACTATCATGGCAATCATTCTTACACATTCAAGTAGACACAAACACAGGGGTACATAAACATGATAAATAATAGGCATAATTCCTTTATAGGAATATTATGATAAATTGCTGTAAAAAAAGAAGTTACAGTGAGCCGTGTCATTAACTGTCACCAGACTGTATGCTATACATTGTATTTAGCAAGTTGTCCAGGTAACAAGATTGTTGTATAACAAAGTGATATATAAATTTACAATTCTAGCTGTGCACAGACGATAGACGAATTCCACAATTGTTAATGATTCGCACGTACATAACCATCAATTACCATCCTAATTACTCCTATATGTATAAAACTGGCATGAAGGCCTACTAGTAATTCAAAATGAATACACCTATGTACAATGTACAACATGACAACGTCATCGATAAGGACGTATTAAGGTATGTAAAATCATCTCAAATTGTTTAAAAATAATTTAAAGAGAAAGATCTGAAATTGAGCTAAGCACAAGACAGTACCTGGATTACGTTATGAGGGATATCCTCGGTGGCATCCGCACCAAATTAGAACTATATTGCCATGATCATTGAATAGATATTAAGTAAGTAAAAAAAAACCAAAACAAATGAAAATGTCCTATACAAGATAATGGCGACTGGTAGACCTCCGCCATATTGTTCTCTTAACAGGTCTGGAGTACGTCTTTCCAATGTTGCACGACAGTTTCACATACTTGGTAGAAAAAAAAATGGCGTGTTTGTCACAAAATTTAATGCGTCGAGTGTTTAATTCCTTAAACTAGGTGTGAATGGATGGACTTTTATTGTTAAAGACTCGCAGACTGAGCAAGTATTAAGGAATTTGAGCATTTTCACGTCGACTAATCTATTTTTATAACAATTCAAATACTTTGAGCGGTCATTTTAAAAATATGGGGAAAATCCTGTCATGTTAGTATTTCACTTGACCTTTGACCATCATAGCCAAAATCTTTCCGTACGTGTCATTGTGGAGTGATGGTGGCTTGCAAATACTGTTTTTTTTTCAAATGCATTGGGTAATCCCCAAGGTATGGAGGAACTGTGTAATAATATTTCAACAATAGATCACACCTGCAGATAGTAGAATTTCAACATTTTCCTGACATTGATCCTTTGACCTGTAAAATGAATCTCGCCTGGAACAGAAACGAGTTGCTACTCGATGACCAGTTTTCTGGCCGCACTCTCATTTCCCACTTTTTCCTTCCTTTTGAATCTGCTTTCTCGTCGCACTCCGATTTCCCACTTTTTCCTTCCTTTTGGATCTGTCGGAAAGCGGTGTGCCATTACACTTGTTCCAGGTCGTTTCATGCAACGCCATGCTGCGCAGGAAGGCATGACGAATCTTCAGTTTATCGCGGTAAGATAATAATATCAAAATATATTTCGTGTATACCTTCTACTTCAAGAAAGTAGGCAACGGCAATGACAATTCCCCACTGCACCGTGACCAATATTGGGGACGTCCTAAAGGCAAACAATATTAGCGCGTAGCTGCGCGAAATGAACAATGGGCACTGCGTTGAGCTATGCTCGCGCCCGCGTAATTGACTTTGGTAACGACATGGCGCCTGTAGATCATGGGATCAGCTTTTGACCAATCACAGGCTTCAAATCTCATAAGCCGAAAACCGAGTTGGCCAAACTCTCTTTATATACGGCACTGGCGTTGTGGGAGCCGCCATTGCACGGCTCCTGTACAGTAGATGGCAGCGCACTGTTTAATGCGCTCGACTTGAATATTCGGCGCAGTGACCTTGCGTTGTTTTATTGTGACGTCACAATGGTCATGTTTAAGCGTCATAATGGTGCTAATGTTGCTTGATTTTATGGCGTGAATGGGAATTTACGCGAAAAAAACGTCATAATGCTCAAGTACTGTCTAGTCTACACCCAAGTTCCCACTGTTTATTTTGCGAACAACAAAAAGGTCTGGACTCTACCTAATGGTTCAAATGATATGATATCATCGTAGAAACTAATATTTAAACAATTAACCACATTGTGATTCTGAAAATGAAAATGTGTAATGAAGAATAACATATCATTCCAGATATGATATGAGAAGATATGACTTGAACGTAGACTTAGATCCAGTGCCAGGAGCCGAGTGTGCGCTCCCTCTTCAAATTTGGACGCACTATTTGTACGCACGCGTATGGCGACTACTTACTCTATAGGTATAATCTCTTTGCTCCCCACTGGACTACGCCCTCTTGTGGTATAATCTCTTTGGTCTCGAGAGCCTTTTGTGCGTACAGTGTGGAACTCATGGGCTGTACGACTCATGAATCTATTTCTGATGTCGGTCTCGTGGGATAACCCCACGCAAGCGGGTCATTGTGCTTAAATCGTTGTGCTATAATAACGCTTTTACATTTTCATTTTAGGAATAGGTCATCATCTACAAAGTGGACTCGGGGTTTTACACAAAAAACATATATAGTAAGTACATCTGATTCAATTGAAGTTTTGGTATTCGTTTACAATAGTCACAATACAGCATGTTTTACAATAGTTTATAATACAACAGTACGTGGAAGATGAAGTCGTAATACTGTGGTAAGCGCTGGACCTATTAGGTCTCTTTTTCGTTTATTTATTTTTGAGAGGGGCGACATTGTCAATTTGCCTCCCTGAAATCTTGGAATAAAGGAAGAAATCTACAAAATTGATTTTCCTTTCCGAAAAGAACACATATATTTTCCCTGACCTATTTCTAACCTATATTAAGGGCAACACTCTATACCTTTTCTTCTGACAGAGTTGAGTGAAGTGCAATTTCACTATGATTGATCCTTTTTTCTCTTTTCTGCAGGATACACAATCAACAAAAGTGCTCGTAAGACCATGGCCAATAATCAGTTCATTTTCCTTACGGTTCTTTTCCATGGTAAGATTTAAATGGCTCTGTGAAACTTCTTTCACTTCTCTTCGATTTGTTGTCTATTCGTGTTTGTTTAATTCCTGTCCGTATATAAGAACGATATAACGATGTATCCCTGTTTATATCATTAGCGCTCTCTCTCTCTCTCTCTCTTTCTCTCTCTCATTCGACAGTAGTCTCTCCTGTGGAAGATTCAATGTACGTAAAAATCAAATCTTTACTTAATTAAAACATTGCATCACAGCTTTTTGCTACTCGGTACATTTCCATTCTATGTAAATGTTTTTTACCTCATATTTCTTCCATCATCCTTTCTCTTATGTTCTTCTTCTTGTCTTCTTTTTTTTGTAGCAGTAACATTTACGACATCTGAGCATCTGTTGGAGGCTACACTTGGTCAAAATGTCACACTACAGTGTTCCTTAGGAATTGATGACAATGTGGCTGCGCGTTATTGGGATTACTTGCACACAACAGAGCCATTGTCCGAGTGCAAGAACAAGAGCTTAAATCAGTTTGTTGCCGTATATCCATCACATGATGTAATTGCATACGGAACTCACGTGACACAAGACTTGAAATCCAAACTAACCCTACTGACCAACTACGATCTGTCAATTTTGAATGTCTCCCACCGCGATGCCGGATGCTACAAATGTAGCCAGAACTCGTATAATGATCATACAGCCATCGAGGAGTTGTTCATTCTTACCGTAAAGAAAAGGAATGATTCAGGTAAGCACGCTTTTTTTTTAAATGTTGTTTTAGTTGATTTTGTACTGATGTATTATTTTTTTTTGTTCGTATCATATCATTATGTGTAAGTAAATGTGTGTATAATTAATTTTATTGTATGGAGTTTCGACTATTGTAATTTTTCATGTGAAATTGGACCCCTTGAAAGACCATGGAGGCCGAGCTGAGCAGGGCAATCCATCCGTTTTCCTTCAGTTATATCCCAGTTGTATTGTATAGTTACCTCCGCCAAGGGGGGAGGTTATGTTTTCGTTACCGTTGGTTTGTTCGTTAGTTAGTTAGTTTGTCCGTGTGCAAAATAACTCAAAAAGTAGTTAACGGATTTGGATGAAACTTGCAGGAAAGGTTGAGAATGACACAAGTACCAAACGATTAACTTTTGGTAGTGATCCGAGAATTTTTGGGGAATTTATGAAGGATTTTTGACATTTTGGCTGGTAGGGTCAATGAACTCGGGAGTTCAGGCTGCGAGTACGTGCGCGTATTTGAGGTTGGCCTGCGCACACTAAAGTGCGTGCTCTAGTTTCTGCTGGGATGAGGCGCGCCGTGCAGCTGAGTGTTTATGACTTAACAAAGGCTTCTATATTGGGAAATCTGGCAACTTTCAGCACACAATGCTATACGTATGGGTGGAAATCATTGATATCTCTACGGAAGAACAAGATCAGTGGTGAAAATGATTTGCATGCTTGGCGGAGGTCTGCGCTCTCAGAGTGCTTTTCTAGTTACCTCCGCCAAGGGAGGAGGTTATGAAAAATTACCGTTGGTTTGTTAGTTTGTCCGTGTGCAAAATAACTCAAAAAGTAGTCAACGGATTGGGATGAAACTTGCAGGAAAGGTTGAGAATGACACAAGTACCAAACGATGAACTTTTGGTAGTGATCCAAGAATTTTGGGGGAATTTATGAAGGATTTTTGATATTTTGGCAGGTAGGGTCAATGAGTTCAGGCTGCGCGTATTTGAGGTTTGCATGCGCGCACTAAAGTGCGTGCCCTAGTTTCCTGCTAGGGCGAGGCGCGCCGTGCAGCTGAGGGTTTATGACGTAACAAAGGCTTCTATATTGGGAAATCGGGCGACTTTCAGCACACTATAAACACTTTCAGCATGCCTATGGGTGGAAATCACTGATATCTCTATGGAAGAACAAGATTAGTGATCATGGTGATGGAAATAAGCTGCATGCTTGGCGGAGGTCTGCGCTCTCAGAGTGCTTCTCTAGTTTGTTACTTCGTTCGTCCGTTTGTCCGTGCGCAAAATAAATCAAAAAGTGGTTAACGGATTGGGATGAAACTTGCAGGAAATGTTGAGAATGACACAAGTACTAAACGATTAACTTTTGGTAGTGATCCGAGAATTTTTTGGGAATTTATGAAGGATTTTTGATATTTTGGCAGGTCGGGTCAATAGCCGGGTTCACACGTACACCAATTAGCGGGATACAAATCTCGAGATTTGCATCGCGATCGTCATCCCGAGTTTTTTGCACGTGTGGACAGAAAAAACCCGAAAATTAGCGGGATAAGCATCGCGATGCTAATCCCAAGAAATCTTGCGCTGGTTCGTCAATTAGCGGGATAATTGGCCACGCGCTGGTACGTGTGAACGGTCGGGATTAGAATCTCGAGTTTTTACATCCCGTCATGCAATGCGCACATCACAACAGCGAGGCCTCTGCGAAGAGGTCCTTCACCTCTTTGGAGCACAACAACAACAGCGCGCGAACCACACCACTGACGCGTAAAAGACAATAGACAAAGGTAAGTGCGCGCAAGCAGTGATAGAGAAGGGCGCTGTGTGACCCAGTTTGCAGGCTTTGTTGTTGTCTCTATCGGCAATTAGCGGGATAATTCGGTACGTGTGGACGCTCGCCAAATTAGCGGGATACCGATCGCGATCGCCATCCCGCTAATTTGGTACGTGTGGACGCTCGCCAAAAAAACTCGGGATGAGCATCGCGATCGTCATCCCGCTAATTTGTACGTGTGAACCCGGCTAATGAACTTGCGAGTTCAGGCTGCGCGTATTTGAGGTTTGCATGCGCGCACTGAAGTGCGTGCTCTAGTTTCTGCTAGGGCGAGGCGCGCCGTGCAGGTGAGGGTTTATGACGTTTAAACAAAGGCTTCTACATTGGGAAATCGGGCGACTCTGCACACAATGGTATATAAGTACGTATGGGTGGAAATCACTGATATCTCGATCTATAGAAGAACAAGATCAGTGATGGAAATGAGCTGCATGTTTGGCGGAGGTCTGCGTTCTCAGAGTGCTTTTCTGGTTATTTTTGTGATTTTACGGTTGATAAATGAATAAATAAATAAACAAACAAACACTTAGATACCTTTTTGTACATGCAACGTATCAATGCTCCTACGTTTGTACCTATGTGTTTGCAAATTTGTCTTTGTTAGACATAAATTCAAGTGGATGAATAAGTTCCTTTCTCATGACACGAATACGTTTATGACTGTATCCGTTGGCCCTGTACTCCTCTGTCGTTTGTGTTTGCTGTTCATAGCGCACGTTAATCGCATAAAAGTACAGTCCGTGCATCATTTGCGACGATAACGAATGACTGTCTTGACACTTTGGCAGACTTTTTGTAGTTTATCTCTCTCCTATGGAAAATGTATCTTATCTTCTGGAATCATCATATTCTCAGATCTCATTTTCTGGAATATATATGTATATATATATATATATATATATATACATATATATATGAATTGGTCTTTATTTTTTTCTGATTCTTTTAAGTGTCAATCAGTTTGCGTTGTCTGAATCATTCCTTGGCCTATTTTTTCTCTTTTTTTTTTTGTTTTTGGAATTGTCAGAAGAGTGTTTGACATTTCTTGTTCATGTTATATTTGTTTTTTTCGTATTCCCAAATCTCAATCACTAGTATTGGTTGCGGCTTCTGACGTTTCAGTTAAATCTGAATCGGGTCAAGATGTAACACTTCAGTGTTCATTGGAAAATGCTGACAACGTGATGGTGCAGTACTGGAAGTACATGAAGTCATCAGAGCCATTGCTCACGTGCGGGGATCAGAGCTACGAAGATCTCGTTATTGCATATCCTGCAAATGCTACATTTGAATATGGGAAACACGTGACACGTCAGTTCAAATCCCGACTTGTCGTAAAGTACGACTTTTCTCTGTTACTTTCAAATATCACCCGATATGATTCGGGTTGTTATCTCTGCAGCCAGATTTTGAAAACCGGGCAACAAATTTTTGATATCCCGAAGATACTTAACGTAACGAACAATGGTGATTCAGATAATAACGGTAAGTGTCATTTTCTCTATTTATTCATTTTTACATTTTGTCTGTTAAGTGCGTGACTGTGTTTATAACTTTCCATGTGTGCACATGCGTGTGTGTGTGTGTGTGTGTGTGTGTGCTTTCACTGACCAACTGCAATTCATTATTCTTTGTGGTGGCTTGTCACATCTAAATTTTCGGCGAAAAGTAATGATTTGAGTTCATGTCACCTCGTCCTGGAAATTGTGTATCAAACAACGATATTTTCAACTGTCCGTGCTGTTTGTCATTGATCTGGTAAATGCATATCGCCTTTCCATGCTTTTTTCATTTTTTGTTTTTGAGAAAGCAATGAAATAATAAAAAATCAATACAATTATACCAAAACAAATAAACACTCCCCCCCCCCCACACACACACATATTCACACAAAATTCAAGTTCATGACGGGGCTATGTATTTCGAAAGCTACTAATAAACTCATACTTGAAAAAAAAAGTTCAATTATACCAAAACAAATTAACACACCCACATCCACACCAATTCCCCCCCCCCCCCGCATATACGCAAATTCACACAAAAATTACGTTTATGACGGGGGTTTTGTATGCGGAAAGCTACTCGGTACTCACTTGTTGATTAGAATTGTCAAATCATGAAAACTAAATTATAAATTTTACCAATGTTTACAGACCGACCGAAAACAAACTTTATGTTTCGCAAAGAAGAAATAAAAAAAACCCAAATAAACAAACAAACAAAGAGGACAGAGCCGAACTTCAGAAAGAGAAACATGATTTCATCAATACTTATAGAAACCCCGCAAACTTTGATCGACACTTTAAGTCTGTTAATAACATCTACAAAAAATACTTCGTAGAAAAATCATATTGTGGCGTTATGTTTCCTCTAACATGATTATTTCTCTCTTACATAATATCAGCATTGCCTGACTCACCGTCAATGGGACCTTTCATTTGGGTTCCATCCGCATTAGTGACAACGGTGATTATAGGCCTACTGATCGTCTTCATCATCAAGCTCAAAGCGAAAGGTAAACGCTGTTTACACATGTTTGGAAATCTTTAAAGAGACCATGAATGATTTTATAAGGGCATCATAAGGGCATCCCATGGCATGAAAATTTATAATTGTACACGCACACACACACACACAAACACACACACTTACGATCATCTTGACATATATATCTCTTATACAATCCATTATTTTATGTTTCAGGAAGGTGAAATGGCGCATCATTACATTTTGCACTGAAATTGACCTGAAGCGTTTTCTTATAGTGTTTTGCTTAAAAACACGTTATTTGATTACTCACATAGTAAACTACATTTTTATGTGAGAGAAAAAAAGAAACCAAGAGTCCCCCATTATTGAATAAAAAAGTATTTGTATCATCTTGACGTTTTTGATTACACGCATTCTTAATAAATGCCATTCTATCCACTTTGTCTGAGGAAAGCAAAATGTTCTAGAAGTGTTGCGTGTCATAAATGCGAAAAATATCGATTTCACAAAGTCGTACAAAGGGACAAGTTCTTAAACTGTCATTCAGTTATGAAATTTTCCTTTTTGCGTTGTTTAATAATATTCAGTGTAAGTGATAATACAAGAAGTTTATTTACGAGACCATCTTATGGGCATATTGTTCAATAATAATTTACATCAAAATATACTGCATACCTTAAACAAGTGGGACCGAACACGCAAAAAAATGCCTCAAATTGCATCATTTTTTCATTAAAATGCAAAAAGTTCTCAAAGTGGAGGGGGACAAAAGTGAACTAAGAAAGAATTTGCATTTCATTGAATGTCTTGAAAGAATGACAAATAAAGCCCTTACCTTGTTTACCTTGTTCCTCTTCTGAAAGACTTACACTGGCTTCCGATTCGTAAACGAATATTGTTTAAGATCTGAAGATTTTGTTGATTGTATACTGTATAAGTCACTCATCGGTCAAGCCCCCAGGTACATATCCGAATTATTTGTATTTAAATCTCATAATAGCACACTTACAATTTGCGCAGTTCCAAGGACACTCTTCTCTTACAAAAAAAAAAAAAAAAAAAAAAAAAAAAAGCAACACTGGGAGACAGAGCATTTGCCTGTGCAGCTCCCAAACTCCGGAATGATCTACCATTAGAAGTCCGGAAATCCCAAACCGTAGCAGTCTCTAAATCACGTCTCAAAACACATCTTTTCATTTAACTGTTCATTATTATCAAGCACATCAGAAGCTTTTGTCTATAGGTTTTGCGCTTTTTGAATATATATATATATATATATATATATATATATATATATATATACAGAAGTCTTGTTTCATTCAGGTTATACCCATTTACGAGGTCCTTAATTCATATCCGACATAATCTGTTCACTTGTGATTCTTGTATACAATGATTATCATCCATAAGTTACAATGTGCATTTACAAAAATGAAACTTGTGAGTGGTGTGGCATAGTGGATGAGACTTATACACGCTGTAAGTCCCTCTCAACCGAGGTGTATAAATGGGTACCTGGCAACGCTAGTAATGGCAGGGCCCTCTGGTAGAGCAGTAGCAACACTGAACAGGCTACACTGAATAAAAAAGACGTTATTATTATTATTATTATTATTATCATTATTATCATCATCATCATCATCATCAGTATTAGCAAGTTACTGCATGGCCTGAAGACAAAAGAATAGAAGAATTGTAGCGTGATATCAGTAAATTTATCAATTCCACCTTTCTCAAAGGAAGGTAAATATGATATGGATCAAAAGTCGATCTTCACGCCACCAGATATATGTCTTACTGTTTTTATCACGTGATGAAACGAACAGCTATACTTGCTATATAAAGATATGCATGAAGATAATCTCATAAAGATGTTCATCCATCTATGATTTCCGTTCTGTTAAATACACGTCAAGCTGACATTTCTGCTTTGGCAAATTTTACTTTTTCACTTTGATATCAATTTTTAATTGTTCAGGCAAGATTCATCGCTCTAAATGGAACAATGCACCACCTTTGGAAGGAGAAGGAACGCGAATGCCACTGAGGATCAGCATGCGTAACATTTGTCAACGTAATTAGATATCAATGGAAAGCGGAAGAGTTCTTCTTTCCTTACAATCAACATTGAGCTCTCCATAGCTGACAATGACGACATAGTTGCCCTCCAAAATTGAATTACCTTTTTTTATACACACTAAATAATTATATAAAATTAATGGTAGATTCTGAAAGAGCAAACTCTAAGCTTTCAAAATGATGAATAACTCGGTACAAATGAATTTTCCAAACCTAGATAAATAATGGATAGAAATTAAACACTCGAGAGAAGAGTTTATTGAAAAAAAAGAGAGGCTCTGAAGTTTAGGGTCGAAGTGAATAATCTTGCACCACTCTGTGCTGTGTGCAGTGAATGGGTAAAAAAATGGGGAAGCAAAACTCCATAACAGCAACAATGAGGAGTTTATTAGATTAAACTCGAATTAAGGGGTGCACGTCACGAGACCGACACCCACGAGTCATACAGCCCACAAGTTATACAGCTCACAAGTCATACAGCCCACGAGTCATACAGCTCACAAGTCATGCAGCCCACCAGTTATACAGCCCACGAGTTCGACACTGAGTAAATAAAGCCCACGAGTTCGACATCAAGTAAAATAAGCCCAGGAGTTATATTGCTCACGAGACCGACACTACACACAAAAGGCTCATGAGACCGACAGTAAGCAAACAAAGCCCACGAGACCGACACTACACTTAAAAGGTCCACGAGACCGACGCTACGCATACCCAAGGTTCACGAGACCGACATTACGCAAAAGAGGTTCACGAGACCGACACCAAGCAAAGAAGGTCCATGAGACCGACAGGATGAACAGCGCCACCTATAGACCAATTAATTGTATAGGGTGTCCTGATAATAGCATAGGAAGATATGAGAGATGGAAAAGAAGAGTTGCCATCTCCGGCAGGGTGTTACCCCATCAGTTCCCCCCCCCCCCCCCCCCCCCCCGACATGATCAGGATCTTTAATAATTGTGTTTGCATGGATGTGTGTTTGTGAAAAAAAATGAACAAAGTACAGTAAAAGTGTGTAACAGATCTTTCTACAATAGACCTGCGAGGGTGTTGATTTAATATTAATTTAAAAAAAAATAACGTAATCGTCTATTAAGACAGCGTTAGGGATTCGGAAAAAACCAGATGCATTCATGAAAACAGCTATTGTATTTCACGATAAAATGTACTGTTCGGAGAAGAATAACACAAGCCGCAAAACTGAGGTGAATCCCTGCGACATAAAACGTTTTAATCAGTAAAATTACATCGTGTAATATACAGAGAAAATTACAAATAGATCTTGCTGTAAAACGTCAAAGCAGGAGGGTAGAATATCTAAAATAGAATAAGTAACTAGTGAATCGGGAAAGAGAAGAGGTAAAATCTATATCTTGTCCATTTTCTAGTTAAAAACTGGGAAAGCCTATTAAGAATAACACGATGGCATTATCAATGCTCTAAAATTAATCCATACATCGTTATTGTCCTCTTTTAAATTCATTTGTGTTTTTCGTCTCTTTTTTTTGGGGGGGGGGGGATGAAGAATGCTAATTCTTCTATTTCTTTTTTTTTTTTGGGGGGGGGGGGAGCGGGGGCATGAAGAATACAATTTAATTTTTCTACTTGATAACAATGTCGCTCCCTGACACACTTGCCCCCCCCCCCTCCCCAGAAGTATGTAGAAATACTTGATGACGTTCATAATTAGGTAGATGGTCACCATCTTTCAATTGATAGCGTTACGAAATTACACCCGCCAGTATGTTACTTTTCCGTTCATGGAACACCCTGTACAGGTGATTGACATGAAGATGGCGCTGTTTATCCTGTCGGTCTCGTGGGCCTTCTTTGCCTACTGTCGGTCTCGTGGGCTTTCTTTGCTTAGTGTCGGTCTCGTGAGCCTTTTTAGCTTATTGTCGGTCTCGTGGGCCTATTTTGCCTACTGTCGGTCTCGTGGACTTTCTTTGCTTAGTGTCGGTCTCATGAGCCTTTATTTCTTAGTGTCGGTCTCGTGGGTCGTGTTTGCTTAGTGTCGATCTCATGAGCCTTTTGTGCTTAGTGTCGAACTCATGTCCTGTATGACTCCTGAGCCGTATAACTCGTGGGCTGGATGACTCATGAACCTATTACTGATGTCGGTCTCGTGGACCGTATGACTTGTGGGTGTCGGTCTCGTGGGATGCCCCCGAATTAAGCACATTCTATTAGCACATTTCATTTGTGATTAACACAAGCTTTCAATCCAATAGAAACATCGTGTCAGAAGTTACTAGAGTTGAAAGTGAAGAGTATTCCCAGGTTTGTTCATTTGTTTTTTAATGAAAAGGGGCCTATTGCACTGTAGGACTTATCACAATATTCTACCAAAAAAAAAGGTGTTATGCATTAAAAAAGTGCAAAAAGAAATATCAATTTCCTATTCATTTTATAATCCGAACTTGAGAATAATGTAGAAGAATTGTTCTTTTTATAGAAAATACAAAAACTTGAAATTGACTTGGTTGACCTAGTTCACCTATTTGGGGTTCTCGCGTAAAATTGGGGTGTACGCCTTCTTGTAGGTTTTGTGATGCACACAATGAAATGTGCGGCTCCAATAGTGATTATGATTACAATTATACAGTGAGAATCTGTAAATATGTCACAGTAAAAAAAAAAGCAGAATAGAGTTGCATTTGTTATAATGTATGTCATGATCATAGTGTATTGTTATCACAGACACTGTGAACTGAGATGAATATGATTGTATATAATGTTCGTTCGTTCGTTGGCATTTAATCAAATCGAAATAAAATTACATGGTTGTGGAAATGTTAAACAAAACATAGCAAATGACAAAGAAGCAGTACGAAAGTGCAGTCTATAGGCCTGACAGTACTGTAACATCATCATTTTAAAACATTTATGGTAGCAGGGGCGGATCCGGGAATTCTGTGAAGGGAGAGCCTTTGCAAAATGAAAGGGGGAGGCACGCCCCTTTTTTATTTCTTTTTTTTTTTAAACAAAAATTAAAGGTGCATGGTCCCCGTGTTTTAGTCAAATGCGTACGCGGGCGCACGGCGCAAGTTTCCTATAGAGACCTACGCTATCGACTTCTTTTTGCGCTTACGCTTTGGCCCACTTTCCCGAGTCAAACATTTCGAGGTTTTGTAAGGTAATAATGTCCTCTTTTAGATAGTTACTGCACTTTATTATTTCGTTTGATTTAGTTTATTTTATATACCCTTTGCATGATTATTTGCATCAGGCAGTGCCTGCATCGTTCGTAATTCATGTGATAGATTTACATTTGTATAGTATATTATTTATAACATACTTTTATGCAAATTATATTTGAAAAGTATGTTGATATCTTGTATATATTTGTATTATACATGTATATATGTTAATTCTTATTTGAATTTTTCTATTTTGTGTATTTTCAATTGACATTGTACTCCCATACCCCATGAGGGTCGTTGAGTAATAAATCAAACTTCAAACTTCAAACTTCAAACTTCCGAGTCCGAAGAAGTCCGATTCACTGTAGTCAGTGGTCCGATCACAGTTCGGCTCATGATTCGGCTGAGGGGGATCACAGCTTTCGCAAACTTCTTTTGTGATGTCATAATAACAAGCACATATGCACGCACCCTGGCATTACTACAGACTGCGCGATGCGCAGAGAAGACAACAAAGGCAACGTTACTTAGCAGCACCTACGCACTTTACTCTTGATGACAGCTCTACTTCGGTAATCTTCGGCAGTATCATCAACAGCGCCATCTACACTACCGGGACTATGCCCCTTTAAAGGGGGTGCGCCCATGGATCCGCCGCTGGGTTGCATAATATGAATAGAAAAGGTAGTACACCTGATTCAACCATCACAATACAGTTATGCTATAATGGTATAACTGATAATTTTTCATATTGTTAAGAATCAATATGCATTATCTATAGATAATGGTGATAACGGAATCAAACAATATGAATCTATAATATATGGGATTTATAAGGCGCAAAATCCATCAAATAATTAAATGGTCAAGGTGCAACCATGTGCAAGGTACGTGGTTGCGGTATTCTCTTTCTTTTCTCTCTTTTTCCTTTTCTCTCTCTTTTCTTTTACTTCTTCTGCCCTTTGTACCTTCTTCTGCCCTTTGTACCTTGCAATATAGCTTTCATATAATATCGTCGTTGATTTCGTCATTGTGTCCTTCGTCATTGTGTCATTGTGTCCTTTTGCGGTTTCTTCATATTGTCACATGCTGTAGAGAATTGTCTTTTATGTACATATGCTGACACACTTTCTTGTCATGATCAACTTTATGTTATATTTTGTATCTTGCTAATTACTTGTCTGTATTTTTCTTTTTTGTTTAGTACATGTACAGATGTGAAGTGAAATCTGACAAAATGATCATCCGAGATACTTTGATATTTGTGTAATTTGTAAGTGTACAACATGACTATGTGAATGTTTTCGTGTGTATATTATGTATGTATGTTTGAAGACATAATGTAATTGTGGTTTGAATTGAATGCGCTGCTTTTTACACTAGTCCGGTTATGCTATAACGTAGTAAGGTGGGTAGAAATATAAACATCTATGTGCATTTATAATGCACGTTATTTCTGTATCATTTATTTCAAAGCCGAGGCGACCGAAAGCCTGGAGAATGTTAAAGTGCGGTATAAAGAAACGTCTGTTTATGGATCGACCATCATTTTCGTTCACGCATATATGTATATATATATATATATATATATATATATATACACATACACACAAATATATATATACTGTGTATGCATATATATATATATATATATATATATATATATATGTTGATAAGGTAGTCCACGTGTTGGCAAGATAATAGATCTTATCATTATATTGCTTGAGTGATATAATGCTGACGCTCCTTTTAACCATTTCTTGGAACCAGTCTTTTTTCCACTCCGAGACGTATTGTGACGTATCTATTTAATCAAAAGAAGAAAAATATGATTTTTCACGTATTTCATATTCATGCTATAGTCTCAGATTATTTAAAGACTATCTACTCACCAGAATTTGGAAGTTAATGTATGTGTATGCTGAAGTTTGAAAGGAATGGTAAACTGTTTGCACATATTTTGCATAACCATCAGTGTGACGATTCAGTTTGATTTTAAAAAATCGAATGTTTATATTGATCATGACAATTTCAGATTATGTAAAGATTATCTATACACTAGAATTAAAGTTAATTTATGTGTATGTTGAATTTTGAAAGAAATAATGCACTGCTTTTACATTACCACCGCAGCTGCGTATTCAGAGGAATTACTTCTGTATCAGTCGTGCCAAGTTTTTTCATGTATGCTTTATACTCATTGTAATTTCATTATGACGTAACATTGCACTGTTGCCAGGATGCGCGCTGGGTGTTAGGATGCCTAGCATGGATGCGTTAAAGCGCGCATCCTTGGTAACACGGTTGCAATATATTGTTATGGCTTAATTTTGTTATTGTTCTCTCAGTATCAACACTTGAGAAAGGGCGGCGAGACGCTCGAAAATTTGTGTGAAGAAATAAACCGTTGGTGAATACAGCATGAACTTTGTTGCAGCTTTGTTACTTATCTATATATATATATATATATATATATATATATATATATATATATATAGCATATATACTGTGTATGCACACACATAATGATTGTAAGCATGGTGTTGACCAAGAAAATGCACTAAACTATGAGTTATTTAAGTGCGTTAACAACATCGCGCCTCCATATCTGTCACAACGCTTTGCAAAGCCCTCACACACAGTGGGTACTAGGTCAAAGACAAATGCATCTCTATCTGAAGGTGGTTGTCAAATTTTGAATAATAGTGGCAAACGCACTTTCCAGTACGTGGGTACCAAAGAATGGAACAGCCTCACACCTGAGCAAAGGCAACTAAATACAATCAGTGCACTACGAGTATCAATGAGAGGACACACGCGGCCCATCCCTTAATATTGTAAAAACAGTGTAATCCGATTTATGTGCTTTGTTTCTTGATTGTAGCAGATTTTGTTGGTATTGACGTTTGTTTGTAAGCCGTTCACATTTACTTTATCATGCCTTCGGAGTGCCTTCCCTTCTTACCCCCTCCTTTAGTTATCTCTTTCTTTTCTTCTACTGCCTTTTCCTTCATCTTTCTTCTTCCTCTGCAAATCTTCTTCTTCTTCTTTTCTTCTTCGTACTCCGCCCGTTTTACTGTTAAGATATCTGTGTAATGACTGGAGTGATTCTGGGAATAAGAAATGAGATTAAATACTTTATCCGTTTATGCATTGTGCAATTGTTTTTAAGGAACATTTCATTTTATCATACTCATGGAAATTAATATATGATAATTTAGATATGTGTGTGTAATATAACGTATATTTCTAATGATGTATTGATGATTATGTTTAAAGACATTCTAAGTTTGTTGTTATCAAATGTGTAATCATTTTTTGAATTTATGTTTTGTCAGTTGCAGTTTTATCTGTAAACCTTTGTTTTCAAATGTCATGTGTTGTATTTGTATGTTTTTACCCATTTGCAGGGCCCTCATTGAAAGCAGTTTTATAACTGACGAGGCTACCCTGGTTAAATAAAACTGGAAATAAATAAATAAAATAAAATAAAAAAACCCTCACAAACCCACAAAAATCGGAAATTTCTGTTTCAGACTTTCATCTTCTTGCACTTAGAGTCGGTTATTTCAATGCCCCCACCCATTTAACATTCTTTTCTTTAACCATCCCACGTAAAATCCTGAATGACATCGTCAACTTACTTCATTTCGAAGGGATGGTATAGTTTTGGTTGAGATGGCTTCAGGTTTCAAACTTTTTTTTTGTGAGATGAGAAACCTCTTATGAAATATGAAAGAGCATGCAATTCCACGAGGAAATCAAAGTTTGTTGATGAAAATCGATTTTGAAATGGCAGATATATTTAAAAAACAGAGTAAAATAAAGTTGTCCTAATGAAACGTGGGACCCACCTTTCATTAGGACCACTTTGTTTTTAGATATACACATTTCAAAACCTATTTTTATCAAATAAACGTTTAATGCCTCTTAGAATTGTACGCTCTTATTTCATATTAAGTGATTTCTAATCATTTCGCAAAAAGTTAAAACCTGAATCCCCATCTCAACCAAAGCTACACCATCCCTTTAGTACTCAATGTAGCTACTATCAATATCACTGATGGAAACATACGTTATAAAAATTTTAAATAATGTATCTTTCATATCTTGCATTTGATCTTCATGAAACTACTAGTGCTCTGTTTGATACGATTTTATTACGTCAACTCCATATGGACTTTCATCAACTTTTTAACGAGGGACACAAGCACCCCAAGACTTAGACCTTTCTTTGTTTACATTTGTTTATCTATTTGTTTTGCAAACAGACGCTAGAGAATACCATATATTTAAAGGTGATATAATAAATATAATAGCTTGTAATACTGATACGAAAAAAAAATGCCTGTAGTTGTCCAAGTTTTGCACATGTTCCTGCACTCACGTGAAAAAAAACCCAATAATAAAAGGGAATGAAACCCAAGTACACATGTGAATTGAATGAATGTAAGAATATTAGCAAGACCCATGTGATGTTTGATTGATAATTGTTCATTGAAAAACGGCTAAATTATTATGCATTATATGCAAAGTTTTCACAATAACAATTAACAATAATATAAACATGACAAATACACAGCTTCTTATTAAAACGCAAATAGAATGGCTGTTGTTCAAAATATATTACTTTAAATTGATAACAATAGTTATTAATGGATACACATATGTAAAACACACAAACACATGCACATCACACACATGTACGGATATACCCATACACTGTGGAAAATCTGACACATTCAAAAGTTAAGTTTGTTTTTTTGTTTTTTAAACTTGTGGTACAATCATTGCGGGATAAAAAGTCGACCGAATTTGTGATGTCACCCACGGATGAAATACGTAACGAAATATCAAGAAAATTCAACATACAGTGTATTTCATCTTTTTTCTACTATGATGAAAAAGCACTTGGCTTGTACTTCTTTCAGAAGGCAGAGGGAATAGTATTACCCTCAACATATTATGTCAGTAACAAAGTCAAAGGAATGTGAACTTTTCACAGGATAAGAAATTTTGTCTTTCTTTAGATTTTCTTTACACAGTTGTCTCGTTGTTTGTATGTGAGATTATGATTTATTGTATTTTCTTATCCAGCGATTGCTGACTCAAACTATACAAATTCATAACTTTTGGATGGATTGTCCGATTTTTCTCAATCTTCAGTGATGTGTTCTACCAATACTTCTGCATTCACTCAATCCATATACATAATCTTCATTCTCCTTCAATTGCGGGAAGCGCTATCCACACACACACACACACACACACACACACACATGCACACATGCACACATACATTATGCATACCAACACAAGTATACTCCAAAACATATAGCATTACAAAATCTGATATGACAACACAATTGCAGGTTCACATTTCCAATGATGTTTTTTTTTTTTTTTGTGTCTAAAATATTCATTGGCAAAAATTCACTGAGATGTGATACAAACACTCTTGAAGTTGCAGGTAGTTGAATGAGTTATGAAGGCCAGCACATGTACAAAACTAGATCAATTTATCCCTTTATCTGGTATAAATGCATGGCCCATCATCTACACGCTGATGAAATCCGTTGATGTTGACCACCAACTGATGAGAATTGTACCTTTTATCCTATATGTGCAAAGGGAATAAACACTTTCTGACATGTTTCTATCCACTACACGAAATAATAACAATTACCAGAAAACTAGTCAAGTTTTTGCCGAAAATAGCACTTTAGGTTATACAGGTTTTGGTTACTTTGACCTATGACTGGTCACTTCAGGCAATTCTATCTCTCTTACCAAAATAATATTACTGCTTGACATTTCTCCAGACAACAGGTTGAAATGACATTTTAGAAAAGACGCTTGGTACATACTTTCGACTTTGACCTTTGATATTTTACGAAGTTCATAGTCTACTTTTCTACCTTTTCTACCAAAATCATGACCACTGAACATTCCAAGCCCAAGTTACGGCTAAAAAGGTAAATGCAAAGTGATATGTCTAGCCTGCATATCACAATATGTATTTATGGTTTGGTAACTTGGTACAGCTTCTGAGCAGGGCAATGTCATGAAGTTCATTGACCTTTTGTCCTTTGACCTAGGTGGACCTCACCAGCATTTGACCTTGACTGGCATGTGTGGTGTGAGTT
The DNA here is from genome assembly GCF_040938485.1 of Diadema antillarum. NCBI lineage: Eukaryota > Metazoa > Echinodermata > Echinoidea > Diadematoida > Diadematidae > Diadema > Diadema antillarum. The sequence goes on from NW_027271715.1 coordinate 1,214,843, forward strand.
TTGTGGTCATAGCTCAAATCTGTAGAAAGTTTATTGAAAGTACAGCACACACCACCAGGGGAGCATCCAGGAATTCTGTTACGAGGGGGCGCAACTAATATTTCTGGTGCCACTTCTGAGTTTCATTTCACTTTTTTCTTTCTATTTCTTTTGTTTTTAACAAAAACTAAAGGGGCCATGCGCCGGTTGCGCCCCCTCTGGACCACTGACCACAATATTGTGAGTACATGTACAGTGCTTATTATAGGTAAAGTTCATTAAACTTTTTGACCTTTCACTGTACAGACTTAACCCATATTCATACTTGACCTGCATTTTTAGGCTATGTACCTGTGGTGTGAGTTTGGTGGTCACAGCTGAAAGACATGGAAAGCAGCATTGTTTATTGAGAGTATTCACTATTAAAATTGTTGACGCCGGCGCCACCACTGCCCCACTGACAATGATGAAAACAATGAAATACATGTAGTACTGATACCTGTGTCTCGCCTCCGCTACATAGGCAACACAAGAATGCTCTTTGTTTTGTATGAGGCGAGTGCCGATTGGCACTCAAAAAACTCTGTAGCATTACATGTATATGATGCTAACTCTCCAAAGTCCATGACAAAGAAAGGGTTATGACAAAATGACCTCTCTCCTTAGCAGATTTTTCCCAAAATCTAAGCTGCACATCTACACATCGTATCACATACCCCCATGGCCAGGGGGTGCACGTCACGAGACCGATACCCACGAGTCATACAGCCCACAAGTCATACAGCCCACAAGTCATACAGCTCACGAGTCATACAGCTCACAAGTCATACAGCCCATGAGTTATACAGCTCGTGAGTCATACAGCCTATTACTTTGACACTACGCTAACAATGCCAACAAGACCGGCGCATTAAGCCCCGTGTTGCATCTGTCGAACTCGTGGGCTGTTTTTACCTATGTGTTGAACTCACAGGCTTTATTTGCCTAGTATCGAACTCATGGGCTGTATGACTCGTGAGCTGTATGACTCATGGACCTGTTTTCAATGTTGAACTCGTGGGCCGTATGAATCGTGGGTGTGGGTCTAGTGGGATGACCCCTGGCCAGGTACCATGAAAATCTAATGAAAATTCTTTTTTTAGAGGGGGGGGGGGGGAAGGAACAAGGTCAATCTCAATGACATATCACACAGACAGGAAAGACAGACTGACGGACAACATGAAAACATTAATGCCTCCAGCACCCTTTGGAGGGGAGGCATATGTAATATGCAGCTTTAAATGAAAGACATTTGAAAAGTGACTTAACTGCATTTAGAATGGAGAAACATTCAACAACACTAGTCAAATATTTGGTCAAATTTTGAAAATTCTGTTTCTCAAATTCAGAAGGAGGTAATGCAAGGCCACTGGTCTCTTTACAAAAATACACTCAATACTCTATGATGAAAATATGATAGCCTCAAGTTCTGTGACTTAGAGCAATAGATGGTCATTACACAAATGACATGATATTACATATACATGTATAATTTTTTTTTTCAGTTATAACTACTAGACCTAGTCTATGCCAGCAGAGACTAAAATCACATTTTTATTTATCTTTTTTTTTTGCTTCATTCAAATGAAAATTTTGCTACCATTACAATATCTTCATTTTAGACAGTTGAAAAGTGGAAGTTCTTATCAACTCATAAAATGATTAGATATACAGTACTTGTAAGTAATCAAATGCTGTACTTCTGGGCCCTGTTTCATAAAAAAGTTGATATGATAGCAACTCTTGCTGTTGCCATTGGAAGTTGCCATTCCAGCAAGAGTTGCCATCCTAACATCTTTTATGTAATGGGACCCTGATCATTGCATTGCTTATAATGCGTACTGTGACAAAAGTCTGTGAGCTAAGTCCTAAATTCTGACAGAATTGGCAAACTTTGTACATGTTCTCACCATACTATGACATCATACAATCATAAATCATACATATTAAACTTCCATGTGAAATTATGCTGCTGCTATTGTTACTCCAACTGATTATAATAATAATGATAGCAAATCAGCAATAATAAGTCATGAAAATAATAATTTTGTTAACAAGTTATCAGTTACAATCATGAAAACATTACATCATGTATGCAATGCATATAAAGAAATATAGGCCTATAATGGTAGTATTTTCAATTCTGTGATGTAAAATATCTTATCATCAACTTTTTCAGGTCACTAGGTCCAAATTAGACTATGAAAGCATTTATTAATAGCAAGAATTACAGCTGTAATCTTGCATAGTATATCCACAGTTTAACATCTCATTTTGACATATTTCAGTTTGTAACAAAACAATGCTACTATTTTTTACTTTTATACTTCTCACTTACTCACTTGCATATAATATCCAAGATCAACACATCCTACACAAAGAACATTTACAGGCTGACAGAGATCAACATTGCAATGTCCAACATGGGACACTAACAGAAGATGGTAGGTAAGATATACAGACAAGGTTGGTTGTCATGAAAACTGAACTGTGAACCATTTTCTCATCTTCCTGCCATTCTTCAGACAACAGTATTACTTGCCAAAAATACACAGTGAAGTCTAGATGATTTATAATAAATCCAAATTCCACACATTTCTTTGAAACTTGTGATGCTCTGCTGTTTTGACTTGTCATGATACAATATTTGAATATTCTTCTTCAGACAACAATTTTTTTTTATGCCCAAAATATGAATTTAAATCTAGATAATCATTAATAAATATAAATTCTCTACCTCTGTAATACTTACAATCACATCTCACTATTGACAAAAGAGTATCTTTAAATTTATCTTTCATAATTCATATCTGAGATTGACACGAGTTGATTCAAAAATTGAAAAAAAAAATATGTGAGTGTCGGCAAGGAACTTGGCTATGTCTTGTCACCCCTCTAGAACCTTGAGAACCTTGAGAACCTAAACACTCCATACTGTACCTGCACCTCTATCAAAAGAAAAGTCACTTAAACATCAATAGGTGTTGTTGTGTTTACATGTAATGTGTGTATGTTTGAGTATGTGTGTGTGTTTTGTTGTTGTTGTTGTGTCCAAGTTATGCAAATAATTTCTTATTATCCACAGAAATCTAAAAACAGTTTAGAATGCTGTCCTTATAGGATTTGAATGGAAATGAATAATTACCACTGCAAAAAAAAAAAAAAAGTATGCATAAGTGTGCAAATAAATTATGCAAATAATCTGTGATTATACACAGAATGGAGTCAAAAGGGGCCTGAGCTTTCGATCCTAGCAGAATCTTTGTCACAGGCAAAATGACCATTTTGTCTCGGACAAAGATTCTGCTAGGATCAAAAGCTCAGGCCCCTTTTGATTCTATTTTACTCCATTGGCTCGCCACTATTGGATAAGCAGTTTTCAGCAGCTTTTTTTGTTACACATTATTCAGAGAAATAAGAGTTTAGATTGCTGTCCTTATAGGATTTGAATGGAAATGAATAACTACCACGGAAAAAAAAGGATGCATGAGTGTGGGTTGAACATGTGTGAAAATATATACGTGCTACTTCGCCATCTTACGGAAGCCAATTCGTGCCACGCAGGATAAAACTTTCAGTGGAGCTAACTGGTGGCCGCCACTTAATTATCTGGCGGTCGCCACATAATTATCGATATCGATATCGCTAAACGATAATCAAGTGGCGGCCGCCAGATAATTATCTGGCGGCCGCCACTTAATTATCTGGCGGCTGCCACATAATTATCGATATTGATATGATCGATATCGCTAAACGATAATTAATATCAATATCGATGATTATCTGGCGGCCGCCAGTTAGCTCCACTGAAAGTTTTATCCTGCGTGGCACGAATGGGCTTCCGTACCATCTTGACATCAGCCCCAAATCAACCTGTTCAATTTGCTTTATGATTTTACCCCGAGTATGCTGTTACTAGTTACTGCATCCTTCACTAAGCTGATGTTGCTACCGGAAGAAATTGCTGGGTGTTGAAAGGAATAAAGCCAAAACATAGTTCTGGTAAGCCTGCAAAATTGTCAAATTTTGCCCCAAAATGTACACATACGTTTTGTATGCCTAAGAAATGTGTGGAATAATGCTGTAATGGCAAGATATTCATTGGGTAACAACAAAAATGCGAAATATTAACCAAAAATGTTCGCATCTCAGAACTTCCCCGATCTGGGTCAGGCTAACTCGGACTCGTTTTGACAGTGAGGCCGAGTTGTCCCTCTGGATTATACAGTGTTGTACTATGGGAGCGCTTCTCGTCCTGGCTGGTCGCAGTTATTGGCCAAGTTGAAACAATGCGCGCATCAAAGAACCTCTTCACGTCCACGCAAAATTAATGTGCGCCTATCAAGCGCCTATGTATAGAACATGACGATCATGAACTGCATACAAATTGTCAGAAATAGGGCCAAGTTGTCCCTGAGACCAAGTTAACCTGGATCCTCCGGGAATAAAAGTCGGTATACCGACTTTAACTTTTGATCTCAAAATACTCTGAAACAACTCATCGTCCCAGCAAATCGCGACAGCCAGTTATTAGTTTCTTGGTAGACTCTTTCCATATATTACAAGCAAATATGAAATGGTGCCAGACAGGTTCTCAAACCCTTACCAGAACTATGTTTTCACTTTAACACTTGGTGTGCGCTGAGAAAACCCCCCATGGCAGTGTACACACTGTTCAAAGTCTATGGCACAGAAAGAGCTTAAGAGTCTGTGTTGAGGTAGCAGCAGAAAGGAGGACCTCCCATGTGGCAAAGTTGACACAAGTAGACAGGCTTCTCTTGCCTGTTCATCATGATCATAGTATTACACAGCATACATGTTTTCATGTGCGGCATCCGCGGCCCTTTCAACGGATGTCGCTGGCATCGATATGCTGCAAAAGAACAAAAAAAAAAGGGGGGGTGAGACTGGTAATAGAGACATTTACAGGAACCAAAATGCCTTGAATTATGAATATTATTGTTTATAACACACTCACTTTAACATTTAAGACCCAGTAACGTGTGGATTCATAGGTGGCTGGATTAATCATTGCTAACTGGGGTACATTCCAAAACCGCTAAAAGCACCTGTTAGCGAATACGTGCCGAAGCATACTATGCTCATCAGTAACGGTATATTCTGTAGCTGTGTGTGAATTTTACCTGGATATCAGTGATAAAGCTGTACACGGTTTGTTATGGGGATTCTTGAATATAATGTCCAAGTCTGGCCAGCCTTTCTGCCCCATGGTAACCCCATGTTACTGGGTCTTCGATGACGGTTGTCTAAAGGGATTACCCTTTCTCAAAGTAGACTTGACAAATTAGCATGAGTCAGTTGTGAATCATGTGCTCGAATAAAGATGAAATATATTTTTCTTCAACTTCTCCTTCATATTCTACTGTGACAGAATCCTCTAATACTACTCTTATTAAAAGGAGAACACTATTTTATTCACATTTGCTAATTCCATCCTTTCTTCTTACCTGACAAAGGGTGCATGGCATTACCACTGAAACTTCATATGCATGAAACTGTTTCACATGTAATACATGCATTACCATTTATGTTAAATACTTCTTGTATAGCTTCTGCCAAATTTTTCATGTCAATGAGGATTCCAGGCTTCAATTTGCAGATTGTGATATTGCAGCGTTTTGTGGAAGACATTTCCCTCAGCAAAGAGGGAGGAAAGAAGGTTTGCAATTACCAAGATTTTCCACTCTTTTGACAATGGGAGACACATATTGTGCACAGATGGGGCAAGAATCTCCGTTGGGCCAGGCTTGGTGGGCACCAAACCCACCGCGCTTCATGGAGCAGAAGTGGCAGATGAAGAGCTGAGTGTGAAATGGGCCGTATGTGGGGATCATGGTACGGCATCGAGCAGGCTTTGATGTAGAAAAATGTGTCAGTGAGAAATAATGCACAATATATAATGATGAAGAAACAAAGCAAAGGAGGAAAACCAACCACAACTGTTATGAAGAGAAAAGTGTTTTGATATTAAATAGGATTAGAAAAATGACACACATTTATTGCCAGTGTAGACTAAAAAAAACAAAAGGTACTTTCTTAAAACTTTGACAGGAATGGAAAAGGCACACCACTCAACCCAACAGCATTGCAATCATTTTGAAAATTTCAGCTTAATCTAATAATCCCTTCATTGTTTTTACCCCAGTGATTTACATCCTGTTTTCTGTCCCATTCATCACACAGTTAAATAGCATAGTTTGGCATGGATTAAGCATTTGAATAGACTCTGTTCTTCAGAGCTTCTTTTCTCAATTCACACTTTTTCAGAGTGTGTGCTTTTTTTCCAATATCTATAGATGGGTCAGGAGAGTCCATTTGAATTGAGTTATACACCATTTTTAAAGCTTCGAATCTGCTCTTTCAGAATCTGCCCTCAACTAAAAATCCATGTCTGGCAACTTTTTGTTGGTTTTGTGATGCAGGGTATGCTGGATGAGGGGTGGAGGGCGAGGTAAGTCGTATGTTTTGCCAAGCTTCCAAGCTAAACAGATTTGTTAAATCTATTTTCTTTCAGTTGACATTGCAAGTGGGGTGGGAATGTAAGCATTAGACAACAAGCACCCACACCTTGTCCTCTTGGCTAAGATGACATTTTGTGAATATTGTCTTTGATTTACTGTATAAGCTGTTATCACAGCTATTATTATATGCTGAATCACTGCTGGATTGCAAATTTACAAACAAGCTAAAATAGGTGTCAAAATCTTGAAAACAGCATCTTGCATAAATATTCGTGATCTCCTCACCCGCAAAAAAAAAAAGAGTGTAAATATCTGCATGCGCAAAAACAGCTCATACAGTCATTTGTGGGCTGGAGGAAGGAATGGTTGAAGCATCTCTCAAACTTTGTCTCTCGAGGAAATATAAATAAATGCTATTGCCTGTTCAAATATTCACAGACAAGCGGAGTTTAACAAGCTGAGTACCGACTGATTTTGTTACAACACACATTTCCCATAGACACCTGCCCAAGTATACTCAGGATTTGTCCTCAACAGGTTCATAGGATGCATTAGAGTGCTTTACAGGGAGCTTGAATTGACCTCTACACCCATGGGAGAGATGATTTTTTCTGTGTTTTAGTTCATATCAATGTAAGATGAAGAACATATAGGTTGAGATCAGACTATGTCAAATGGTCAAACTTTATTACCTTAAGGTAAAGTGACCGGCCAGAACCAAGACACTTGCTCTTTGGGTCCTCTCTGATAAACTTGACAAGACGGCCGAATTGCTTGGCCTTGGTGAGATGATGTGCTGTATTCTTGGCAGCAAACACCCCACCCTCGGTCAACCAGTGCTGGTAGAAGTCGGCCATTAACAGGTGGATCTCCTCCGCTCTTCCTGGTGCTGACAACCAGTGCCGTCTGACGACCTTGTGGGAGGAAAATAATGTGAGATGACAAAACAATGTATGTCGAAAATTCATGAAAATTGACTTAGTCACATATTTCAGCTTATTGTAGTATAATCATACTCTTTGACAAATCTTGAAATCAGAACCTATTCCCTTACTGAGATATGACGCCCCCTCCCAGTGGAAATTGTTCAAATTTTGTTGGCAAAACAACGTAAGTGGCAATATGCTTGCTCATGCTCAACACACGTCGGGCATGGACTTAGCAAAACAAGAAATCTACATGCAATACATTGTTTTGCCATCTACATGTTTACACAGTAACAGAGCTGCCAACTTTTGGAAGCACAAATTAGTACTCAGCAGCTCCAAAATTCGTATTTTTCCACCAGAATTCGTATGTTTTCCATCTCCCTCTTTTGCTATTTTGAATTAAACTCGTCGACTTATGAGGCCTACAGGCTCTAAACATAAGGTTATGACACATGCCGAAGCATCGAGCTTGTCACCAGCACAATAAAGATGCCAAACTACGCAATGTTCAGCGTTATTTGATTGCTTTCTCGCAATGAATGTGTATAAGTGCAAGTATGTACCTCCAAAAACTTGCTGGGCTGATTATGGAAGCTTCCACTATCTAGCAGGGGACGGGTAATGCTTTCATCTTCTCAAGAGAGCTTCTGTGTGAGCGGATGCAAAACTCTGTTCTGTGTTTCCAATTATTGTTTACTATTAAAACATAATCATGCGTTGTTTTCAGGCTTTTTTCATTTTATTGGATTTTAAACATCAGTATTTTCCGAAATATTCCAATTCCTTTTCCCCTGACTGGAATCGGAAAGTCTGCTATAACGATGATCGCAAAATGCCGCGCTGTGTGTGGAAGCGCCGATGTGCAAACACATGGCTTCACTTTCAAGTTTAAAGGAATGCGCCATGTGCTCCTGCCTATAAGAGGTTACTGCAAGTTCGATGGATCGAATATGCCATAGCTGAGCTGAGCTGAATGGCTTGTTTACGGTAAACATGCAGTCTACGTTCGATACGAAGAAATCATTACGTCTCTCACGAGGGAAAAACACACAAAACAAACAAACAAACAAAATACACCCACGAACGAATGTTGATAGCCAAAACTTTGAAAAGTAATAAGCAGTTTTGATGAGTGTGAACTGAAATTAATTGTCATTACACGTTGTATTTCGCTGTCTAACCAGGTGATGACTGCATCTCATTGGACCTACTCGTAGTGAATTTGTCTGGGCATACGAGACCTTTCATGTATTTCTGTGATTGCATTTTTAATTGACTGAATAATCAATCCTTTTTTTTATTGTTCAGGGAACATTACATATTCGATCAAGTACACTATAATCGACTGTTTGATGTTTCCTACTATGCGCCGAAAGAAAGGCTACAGAAATAGAATCATGATATCTTTGCAATGATTCCTTTAATTCAACTAATGAGCTGGTTCTTCGATCGATATTTCCAGGATATTTACACGCTGTTTATGCCAGTGTGTGCATTCTTTCGTCTGGCACGCACCTGGGTGTGGCACCTGCTTTTGTGGAAATTTCCACAAGGGAGAGGTGTCAAGTTTCTTCGAGCCGAAGTGACTGCATACACAATCTCTTCGCTTTTATTTATTGTCATTTGTGTTTTCCCCTTATTCTTTGCTGATATTGAACATTTAGATTTAACTTGACGAAGGTTGCTATAGCACGTGGTTCTTTTTGTTGTGAAGTGTATGTAATTTCTTTTTTTATCATTCTTGAGAGGGGAAAGAAGACTAGAGGGAAAGGGAAATAAGACAAACGTCACGTACGCTCAGCATTCACAGGAAGCCGTCTTTTTACACCAGTCACCAGCATAGTTATCATCATCACCATCAGACATCACTGACGATCATTTTAGCCTTTTCCTTTCAACATTAAAGGGTGTGTACAGTTCTGGTCGAGGTGAAGATTTAGCTTTTAACGTTTTGCGAGATATTCAGAAACCACTCTATGAGATGTCACGGGTCATGCAGTTCTAAGGGGTATCAAAAGTTTATTCGATGAAAATCGGTTTTGAAATGGCTGAGATATCCAAAAACAAGGTGAAACAAAGAGATGCTAATAAAGTTGGGGCATGTCGCCTTTTATTATTAGCACTTTTTTGGATATCTCAGCCATTTGAAAACCAATTTTCATCAAATAAACGTTGAATCCTTCTTAAAATTACATGCTCTTTCATATTTCATAAGAGGCTTTTCATTATCTCACCTAGGAATGTTCAAAACATGAATCCCCACCTCAACCAGTACTGTGCAGTCCCTTTAAGAAACACGCATAATCCCTCGAGATAAATACCTAGGAAAACTAGAAATATCACTTAAGGTGATTAATACCCCCGCCCCGTGACGACAGTCTTACCCAAGGAATGATCTTTCCTTGATCTTCTGCCATTTAAATGCCGTTACCATGGCAACGCAGCTTCCGACACGTCCGAAAAATATGTCTTGCACATCTTCCCACCAAGACTATTGTGTGTGCCACATTTCATAAGCTTTTGTCAAAAACTGAGGAAGTAGTTCAATCCACAAGATCTTTCCTTGATCTTCCACCATTAATATGCCATTACCATGGCAACGCAGCTTCCGACATGTCCAAAAAATGTGTCTTGCACATCTTCCCACTAAGACCAATGTGTGTGCCACATTTCATGAGCTTCAGTCGAATACAGAGGAAGTAGTTCAATCCGCAAGATCTTTCCTTGATCTTCTGCCATTTATATGCCGTTACCATGGCAACGCAGCTTCCGACACGTCCGAAAAATATGTCTTCCAATCTTCCCACCAAGATCAAGGTGTGTGCCACATTTCATAAGCTTTGGTCAAAAAACTGAGGAAGTAGTTAAATCCGCAAGATCTTTCCTTGATCTTCTGCCATTAATATGCCGTTACCATGGCAACGTACTTTCGGGTACTGTCGAAAAATGCGTCTTGCACATCTACAACCAAAGGCACACATCTGTACCAAGTTTCATGGAAATTGGGCAAAAACTGAGGAAGTAGTTTGCAACACAAAATTTTCCATCATTTTGGCTCATAATATGTGAGCTGTTACCATGGCAACATACTATTTGTCACTGTCAAGAAATGTGTCATGCTGACCTATATCCTAAGACAAACATTCAATATGGATTCCATGAGAATTGGAAGAACACTGATGAAGCAGTTTTGCCATGAAGCATTTTGCCCTATATTTTACCAATAACATGCCGTTACCATGGCAACGCACTTTTTGCCACTGCGGAAATATGTGTCTTGCACATTAACATATTCAGATGAACATCTGTACCTAATTTCATAAAAATTGATCAAAAACTGTGGGAGGAGTTCGCGACGCAAGATTTGTACCCATTTTTGCCCATAATATGCCGTTACCATGGCAACATACTTTTGGGTACTGTCAAAAAATACGTCTTGCACATCTACAACCCAAGGCACACATCTGTGCCAAGTTTTATGGGAATCGGTTGAAAACTGAGGAAGTAGTTCGCGACGCAAGATTTGCAACGGACCGACCGCCCGACCGACCGCCCGACCGACCGCCCGACCGCCCGACCGACCGCCCGACCGTCCGCTGATTCCTATATACCCCCTTCAAACTTCGTTTGGCGGGGGTATAATAAATAACAAATACAAAGTATCAACACCTCCCAACAACACAAACATTTAGAAATACAACAAACAGCACATCGAAGCGGCTGGGATCAAACTCCGTCGCTTCGATTCGAAAAAGTATTGCAGCGAAGCGGAGAAATCGCCGTTACGAAAATAACAGTGCAAGACGCTTAAGAGAATTATATTTAAATACTTCAAAGTATAAAGGGAACGGATAAAGTGATATAAAATGTAAGAAATCGTACCAAACGAGGTGTGAGAAATGACAGAAATAAAACGAAGTTTAGTAGTAAGCTTAGGCCCTACCAAAAGTTGCAGCACCGAAAGCTATACGCGAAAATAAATACACATTGGAAACTCGGTACTGCGACGAGATCCTTGGGATCAAGTCACTAAACGATACAAAACAAAGGAAATTAATTCATTTTGACTGGAAATAGTTTGTTATAAGTATTCTATTATATGAGATCTCCTTTAATAGGCCTAGAAATACATCGAGTTTCCACGATACTCGGGGAAAGAAAGTTCGAACGCTTTTCACCTGCACATACTGCAGTGCACATCAATACACGAACAGAAACTCACCTCTTCCTTGCAGAAAATGATGCAATAACGTTATAAAAAAAAACACACAACACTCTAAAAATCATTTCGTACTTGGGAGGCAAGGGACAAGCAGATGAAGAAGAAGAGAAAAAGAAGCAGACATTGCACAACGGAACGCTTTCTACCCCGCCTCAAAACGAAATAGGGTACTGTAGTGGCAGCTGGTTACAGTGTGTAGCTACTGCAGCATACTCACGCTCCCCAGCCGGCCACACATGGTGATACCACGGCGATCCATGTAAACATCCAGGGTTCGTAGGCGGCAGGGATTCACGCGCGCGAAGTTCTGTTCGGTGTACACAGTACGCAAGCAGCGATATGTGTGTGCACACACTTTTCTATTCAGCACTTTCCACATACAGTGCGTACGCGTTGCATCGATATCCCAACTGAGTACAGATAACATGGCACATGATATGCGACGTGCATTTGCCATTTTTTTACCCATTATTTTTTCCCACTGTGAATTCGTACTTTCTAAGGACGTTTTCGTATTTTCGTATTCCCTTTTTTTCGTAACAAATACGAATTTTCGGAACGGTTGGCAGCTCTGCAGTAATACATGTAGGCTGCGTGCCGCGCATGGCTGCAGAAGCACATGCATATTGACGTTGTTGGACATTATACGCTTGCCAGTGATCAAGACTTACGTTGTTTTGCTGTAGCAATGACAATAGCATGGTTACAAAACTTGTACGTTGAGACGGCAAAAGAACGTATGCTTTGATTAAACGCAAATTATTCTAAAAATAAAGGGTCTAGTGAAATCAATTTGCATTCACTGTATTGCTGACACTGTTGGTCCTTCTAGGGTAAGATAAGAAGTGTTAAACGAAAACAGAAAAAGAGCTGTAGGTTTACGAAACTTCAAACTCGATTTACTGGAAATGATGTTGGATGTAGATACGTTGTTTTGCCATCTCAAGGCCAGGGATATCTATCTCCAGAGATATTCATATGGGCATACTGTTTAAGTGTATCTTCATATACATTGCAAATCTATGGATGTTCTACCCTTTTAAGCTGCCTGTCTTCTTGTTGTTGTTATTGTTGTGTCTTTCACATTCAAGTTTTATATTTCGTTTTGTTTGATACGAGTCTCATTCAGATAGTAATAGACAACAGTAATAATGTTATTGCACCACAAGTTTCCTTTTTGTTTACGCATTAATCTTCATCAAACATGTGAGATTCATTCAATCTGGCCAAGCACAAAAAAAAAACCAAATAACTTGTGCAAAAATATCCACCTTCGCATTACATCCGTGATATCATACCAAACTAGGGTAGTATTGCTGAGCAATAATAGCCTTTTAGAGTGTTGGCTTTCATAGTTTCTAAATCACTGAAAAAGAACAGGTCCAAAAATAAAAGCATGATCTATTAGAGAAGTGTGAAGTGACATCAGAGATGAGATGACATCATCATTTCATTTCTTTGGTATGTATGTGTGATTGTCACTAATATCACTGCTTCATGACATTATGACATATTGTCAGCATAATCATTTCCCGTCTAATATCTAGGTGTGTGCTTTTACTGGTCATGTTATATCACCTTGTATCGCTACAAAGTTTTGTCACCTGCACCACCTCACATTTTACTACTACCTTGATTGCTTCTAGTCAGCAATAAAATAAATGGTGATATGTGCTGCGGGAACTTGCAAATTGCGGTGAACTGGAAGTTATGCATTATACAGTGTCACAGACCAGGTCGTATAATGCATACTGCTTTATGATCACTTGAACAATGCACAAAATTTGTCAATGAGAATGCAAGACTTTGCAACTTTGCACACTGCAAATTTCGTTATCTGCTTTGTTCCTACTGAAAATTGTCCCTTGCATCACCCTGAATCAAAAACTGTAAAAATGTTGACAATGCATCACTTCACATCAACCTGAATTTTTAGCATTCAGTAAAAACATGCTCTACAGTACTCTTATGTGAAAAAAAAAGAAGTTACAATTGGATTTTTGCATCGATAACTTCCAATATGATTTCATCATCTAAATGCTACTTCAAGGTCTTAAAATATACCATTTTAGCTATATTATGCAGAAAACCCTATTCAATTTGGTTGAGGGGTCACAGAGATACGTAGATCATTGTAACGTATGTCATGGGTCTAATTCTTCCAAGTTACGCAATTCGATGCTCTTGGAATGTGTGAACACAATGGACAGAACTTGGAGGGAAGGGATTCCTGACATACTCTACAAAACTCCTTATTTCTCTTTGACCACTGAAGCAAATCGGATGGGGTTTTCTGTAAGTTGTGGGTAATAAGTTATTATTTCATTCCCTGAAATTGTATTTGGATTGATTCACTATTTTTAGAGTCATCATTGTGGAGAGTCCAGTTGTAATTTTTTTGGGGGACATACGGTATGAAACTTCACCCTTCTAATTGATGGATTGCACTCTTCTCATTAAGTTTACTCAGAACAGGAAGTGAAGTTAACAGCTCACCCCTCCGATGGCGTGATGAAAGAAGGTCAAGCACTCTATCTTGCACACTCCACTGACTCGTCTCAAAAAGGGCTTCAGCGTCCGCCGCACCATCGCCCAGTGCAGCATGGGAATGGGTGTCTGGCTGTCAAAATCTCCCAGAAGACACTGCATTTCCTGCTCTGTCAGTCCGCGAATGGAACATTCCAGGAGACATAGGGCCTGACGGGATATGGGATTTTAAAACATTGAAACATTGAGCATAAAAAATGCTCTTCATTGACATAGATATTAAAGCACTAGTTATTCAGTGTTTGAGTAATCATTATGATAAAGAAACTCAAAGTAAATATGCATTGTACTCGCCCCGACGGGTGGCATGTCCATTAATTTTTTATCATGGCTATTACTAAAACACTGCATAATCAGCTTTAATTTACGTTGATGAATTACAATTTGTTAATCAGTTGTAATCAAAACAACTTGATGCAAGAATGACAAAAAAAAGAAAAAAAAACCTGAAAAGAGTGTACAAGAATTTCACTCTTTACTTTAAGGCATTAGCTCCCGTGTGGCATTCATCAAAGAGGGTCTCCAATGGAAAAAGACCCACAGAAACTGGTACAATACTTTTTATCATCAAACAGTACTGGTGGTACAGTACTCAACGCGCAGAATTGATCTGAAGAATCCTGCAGATCCAGCAGGCGAAAGTCTTATCAAGCAAAGGTAATATAATTTCCAATGAATGTGAAAAAAACGAACATTCAACTAGTACTGGTGGTAATAAAAACATTAAGTTTGCTGTTTGAAACTTTAAAGACTCTCAGGACGGGCATAAAAGTTTGTCGGATGATTGACCAGAATAAGAATGGGCATCTGGCTCTCAAGATCAATTCTAACTGGAACCCATGGAAGACCAGCTGGTGCAGTTGAAATATGGGCTATCCAGCCATCTCTTCAACTGGAAAACAAAACAAAGAAACAAGACTTTGAAGATGATGGTCACCTTGTCCACTAGACCTGTTTCATCCTCCTTGGTGAGTCGGCCCAGAATGTCACACACCAGGCCCTCCAGAGTGTCCGGCAGACTCTGAATCCGATCCGTCAGGGTCTCAAACTTGCCAAAGATTCGCAGCTCCTCGCAGGCTAGGGCCAGCCAGAGGGCATTCTCCGCTCCGTTGGAACGTGTCAACAGGTCTAGCTGCCGACTGTCAAGTTTCTGAAAAATAATCATGAAAATAAACACAAAAATATGCCATGACTAAATTCCAAACTGAAGGCAGTGATAGAAGAATGCTTTCTCTATGTGATACATTCATGGGAATGTCTGCTTTCGTGAAGTCCTATATCTAAAATCATACTGATATGAACAAAACTAGTACAAAGACTTATTGCAGAACATCTAAAAGACTACTGGTCCACAATTAGATATACAGATAATATCTTCAACAACTTGTCTGGCAAGCCTATGTTTGCTCATTCTAGAAGAGGATTGCAAGGACAACTAAAGAAAATCTGTGATGTGGGGGGGAATGGGGGAGACATTTGCAAAAAGGTCTGTTGTAATATGTATGATCATGCAACCTCATCACTGCAAAATACAGACTCAATTCAGACTGAGTACAGACTGAATACAGACTGAGTACAGACTGAGTACAGACTGAGTACAGACTGAATACAGACTGAGTACAGACTGAGTACAGACTGAGTACAGACTGAATACAGACTGAGTACAGACTGAATACAGACTGAGTACAGACTGAATACAGACTCAATTCAGACCGAGTACAGACTGAATACAGACTCAATTCAGACCGAGTACAGACTGAATACAGACCAGTACAGACTGAATACAGACTGAGTACAGACTGAATACAGACTGAGTACAGACTGAATACAGACTGAGTACAGACTGAGTACAGACTGAATACAGACTCAATTCAGACTGAGTACAGACTGAATACAGACTGAATACAGACTCAATTCAGACTGAGTACAGACTGAATACAGACCTGGGTGGTATTCTGAGACCGTTTTATCTCTGTTGTAAGTCTGTTGTAGCAAATCGGTATTCTGAGAGACCGTTTTATCTCTGTTGTAACTTGTGTTGTAACTTGTGTTGTAACTTGTGTTTTATCTTGCGCACTCTTTGCCTGCGCATACATTGTCTTAGGATATGCGCATGCGCGTAACAGTGGGCGCAAACCTACGCACCCATTGGATTACACGGTATTCTGAAAACTGTTTTATCTTCTGTTGTAAATCTCACCATGTGCAAATTTATGCTTCTGAGATAAAACAGGCTGGAAGGTGTTTTAACTCTGTTGTAACTTTCGTTTTAACTTCCGTTTGATTGTGAGATAATTCATTCACTCAATATTGTGGTATGCGAGTTCAAAGTAAAAAAAGAATATAGAAAATATAAAAAACAATGCATGTACAGAAAGGCAAAAGATAATGCAGTTTGATAAAATGTAAACTCATTCCACAATACAAAATGTGGTAACAGTAACATTGCAAGTACATACGCATACCATAATATGCACATATTAGATAAAATAAGAAACAAACACTTGAACAGAAAGGTTACCGGCCCCGTCGGCAATTTGTTTTAAGCACTATTCATTTAAAAATATCTCTCAAATATTATTTTTTTTTATATGCTTAAATCAATTCAATTGAATTCAATTCAGCCAATTCAATCATAGTTTATTTTTGCAATCACTGAAAATCAAAACATAATAGAAAGTATACATGTCATGAAATGATATCGCTTAAACATTTGCAGAAGCCACTCATGTAGTATGCGAAATGAATTATACACAACTACATATAGGAACAATGCATGTATTCTTCGTAAGCGTTCGGAAAATAACTTCAATAATGGAAAATAGCGATCAACTAAAAAGCAAAGCTAGTGGGACGTGGATCGCTAGATAAATAATAAGTAAACAATATATTATTCATTATTCATATTATTATTTTTTACAGCTTTTGTCTTGAATATAGATTATCTACAAACTAAAGTCATTTGTAAAGATATACATGTAGTTATTTTGAGATACGCTGGTCGCGAATAATGAAAAATAAAAATAGAGTATCAATGCTAATGCCCAGACAGTGTTCATTAAACTGTTGTACCGGGAAAATATGACAAGGACGACACACTCGTACGGACATTCGGTTACCCACACACATAGTGTTACCGAGAAGAGAGAAGACGGTAACAATACAAGTCTACGAAGAACAAAAGACTGGAAAAGAAGAGGAGAAGAAAGAAGATAGGTCTGCATACAGAACACGCCTAGTGTTGCTACATCAGGACAGGTGAAAGCTTAAGTATGAATTAAAGCAGTTTTAAATTATCTAGAATTATAAGTAGAGAGTAAGTGTTTTCTGAATTTGTATTTCAATGTGAGGAATCTGGGGGAATTTTTTAAACTGTTATCTAGATTATTCCAAAGTCTGGGTCTGGTATAAAGAAATGTAGGCCTATTTTGGGCATGTGCGGTTCTCATTAATGGAAGATGGAATTCGTCGGATCGTCGTGGGATAGATATGTACATGACTGTTTCGATGCTTTCACTATCTTCACCAATAAGAATTCATTACCAGTACCTTTGGGTGTTTCAAAACCAAATATTCAATTGCTTGTTCTACGAGAAATTTCAAAAAGAGAACATTAGTGTATTACATTTTTTTCCCAAACATCAAGAAGTCAATTAATATTCAGAATGCCGTGAGTACCGTTAACGAAAGTGAATAGTTAACGAAAAACATAGTAAAGCGTGATAATTTCCCATCCCCTAAAGGAAAATCCTGTATTAAGATAATAACAATAATAATAACAATAACATGGCATTGCAAGGGCTTAGCTTAATTTAGAAGCGTCCAGTTCCCCATATTAATTAGGAATTTTTGGTTCCTCTTATGAACGCCATCATAAACAAAATTTCAATTAAAAAGACTCGATCTGAGATATCTTTAATTTTGAATCTCCTGCCGCACCAACTATACCTCAAAACCGGTAAGAAAGCATTTCAATCTTCTGTTGTAACTTTATTTCATCTCTGGCTCTCTTTATACCTGCGCATTGCATTGTCCTCATTGTGCGCACGCCAGAGAATGAGCGCTTGTTAAAACGCGCAAAGTTAAGCAAGGCGCATTTGCCCAAGGGAGCAATCTTATTGGTCAAAATGTCTTAGGTGCTACTTCTAACATAATTTCCTATTGGATGTGATTATTTGGATGGGCGTGGCTTTCACGACTCACAACACCGCTAAAACAGTTCTCAGAATACCGATTTACAACTGTTTTAGCGGTGTTGTAAGTCACGGACTTACAACAGAAGTTACAACACAAGATACAACAGAGATAAAACGGTGTTCAGAATACCACCCCAGTACAGACTGAGTACAGACTGATTACAGACTGATTACAGACTGAATACAGACTCAATTCAGACTGAGTACAGACTGAATACAGACTGAATACAGACTGAGTACAGGCTGAGTACAGACTGAATACAGACTGAGTACAGACTGAGTACAGACTGAGTACAGACTGAATACAGACTGAATACAGACTGAATACAGACTGAGTACAGACTGAATACAGACTGAGTACAGACTGAATACAGACTGAATACAGACTGAATACAGACTGAGTACAGACTGAATACAGACTGAGTACAGACTAAATACAAACTCCATACAGACTAAAGTCAGACATAACACAGACTGAATAGACTAGATGTAACAGATTTGATACAAATTTAATACAAACTGAATACAGATTCAATGCAAATTGAATAGAGACTGAATACAGACTCAATACAGATTGAACACAGACTAGATACAGACACAATACAGACATGCACATCAAACTGTGCCACTAGAATTGAACCGAGAAAAGTACACAGAGTGAACGCAGACTGAATAACTTATAACAGACTCAATACAGATTGAATACGCACTAGATAAAGATAGAATACAGACTAGATACAGATTCAATACAGACACGTTCATCACACTAAACTCTAGCTGCTTCTAACCTTGTTGTACTGAGCAAAGTAATTCTCAACGATGTCTACCCGTGAGGAATAGTCCAGGTGGTTTAGTATCAGGTACTGCATGGAGGGCACAGCCTTGTTGATGTCTGACATTGTGTCAGAACCCTCCACAAGACTGAAGACCATGTAAACAGCGCCCTCAAGTTCTGCTGGAATCCAGTCTGACCACTTCGTGTCTTCAAGCTCTAACTGTGGTGCATCAGAAGGATATCAAGAAATACTATTAGTCCAGAAAAAAGTTTTCAGTGTTTCATTGCAAATTTTACAAAAATCCTGTATTTCTTGGAGTAAATTACTTCTTACCAACAAGTTCCAACATTCAGAAGGTAAAATATTGTTACTATTTTTTGAGTGAAGATAAAACTAGAGAAATTCAACTGTTGTGCACTGCCTACTATTAAGATGCCTTGCTTTTCATGAAATTACATCTGCCAAAGGAAAATGGTTGTTTTATACAAATTTTGATGAAACTCCCCAATTTTGGCCACTAGCAGACGATTAAACTCAATCCTTTCTTGCATGCAGAAAATATTATCAAATCCACTGTTGTCCATTACACCAAGTAGCACTATCATTTGACTTCTGGAGAGTAGCACTTATAGCAAGCATAATACACTAAACTTTGGTGACTATTTACCTTGGCAATTGACCTTTCACCCCTCTCATGTCAGGTAATTAATCACTGATTTCTTTCTATTTTTCTTTTTAATACCAAATAGTGTTAACCAAGGGACATTCACAGTTGAAATAGTGGCTCAAATGTCACAGCTTTAAAGGCAAAATTTACCATTTGTAGATGAAACCAAAACCCAGCATTAGTGCTTTAAAATGGTTCTAAAATGTGTATTAGGGATAGAAACAACCACTGTAGAAATTTGAATCTGTTTAATCAATGTTAAGTATTGTTAAATATACAATATATATGAACAGTAGTTATACGAAAAATGTTTCCAGATTAAACCATCTACAGTTAAGGTTTATGAAGAAAAATACTGGTATCTCCTTATATTTTAGGCTTTATTGTGAAAATTGTATATGGTAGGATGTTTTGTGGTACAACAGACTGACTCATATGCATGAAATGTGGTAGCTTGAACATTTTTAAATCACTGCTCCCAAAAGTAAACAGGACCTTTAATCTGAGGAGAGTCACCTTTGACCTTATTCCACTATATGTTCATGCAAATGATTGCCACTTTATTTCTACCTTCTCTACAAACTTACACACTGGACATCATGAGCAGAAGTACTGACAGAAAATTACTTCTTCTTTTTTTTTTTTTTAAAGGTACGACTTTTGACTTTGACCTTCACTAGTATCATTTCACAGAAATAGCTGTCTTTTTCTCACCTGTGTTAGGTCATCAATGACAATAAGAAGCTGTTTGCCGTCTTCCATGACGGTGTTCAGAAGAGATTTGAACAGCGGGATCACTTCTTTTACAGATTTATCGTGAAGACCCGACAGTCTCTCATCTAAACACAAAGTGATAGTGAAGAGTCCATTAAAAGTTTTACTACAACAAAGCATAAAAGGACACCTGTAACACACATATCAAAATGCCCTTGTATGGTAACATAAGTTTTAAGTGCCAGTATTATTTAATGCTTCGCTGGGTAGATGATTTTCTCATGTGTTTAGTTCTGCAGTATCAAAACGTGAAATACTGTTACATATAACAACCAAACAAATTTGCATGCTTTATCATCAGTCTATATATCATGCCAAATGAAATGTGGGAAAATTTCCACGTCACTTTTTACATTATAGTGGCCATTTCTAATTTCATATGAAAGAGTGATTTCCATGGAAATTTAAGACCACATGCAGTCATGTTCTTTGTTGTGGTAACTTTTGCTTTTCCTCTTTCATTGACCATATCAGGCGTGATTACACTCGACATTTTACAAACACAGCAACTAAGCTCTGGATACATGATGCATAGGACCTACCTTTCATCTGCGCACATTGTCACTCTATGATAAGCAGCTACTAAATTGACTGGTTCATTGTAATAGGCAAAGATAATCATTATGGAAAGCAGCACAGTGTGTATACTCATTGGGGCATTTACAGATTGCTGTGATGTATGTACATGTAAGTAAATCCTAGCATAGCCTAATACAACCCATGTGCACATCTGGTAATGAAGCATACTATATCTTGACACACACATTCATTAGCATTGCAACAGTTCCAAGAATGGATTAGTAGCCCAAAATGAGGACACCTTCAGATCTAGAGAGTTTCTGTGACAGCTGTTGATCAATTAATAATGTTGAATATTGTTTGAGACAGGGGAAAAGCTATAAGCGTACATCTGTATATCAATATGAATTTTCAGACAAAGATATACTGTGAAAGTGGAAAGTTTTGAAGTGTTGAAATTTTTGTATATTTCATGCAACCAGAAACTAGCGTAAAAATAAGATCACAGGAATATTTTTGCTTGTTTTATGTACCACTGTGTATGTCTTGATTCCGCGTAACTAAAAACACACGAAATTCATCTAACACTCAGCCAAGCCCTTAAAATTACTCATGAGAAAATATGCACTTTTACAGTACTGTGTATCTTCAAGTGCAATTTCAGCCATTTCTACAGGTGGACTTTATTGAATGCAGTAAAATCAGACAAATGGAATGGCATATGTTTTATCATAACCACACACCGAATTCCAATATTTTCATCAAAGAGTGACATTGGCCAAATATGCAAATGAGCAGTGGCGAGAAGAGGGGGTCAAATGTCACAGCTCACCTTCGGCGGGGGCCATGTGCCGGCAGAGCCTAGCGAGGAGCTTTGATAGGCTGAGACTGTCCCCGCTGCAGCCAATCATGTGGTAGAAGACGTTCAAACCAGCCTATGAGGAGACAACATGCAGCCACTGTTTACAAATACACACTTGACCTTTGAACTTTGAGATTGACTCTGATTGACAAAATGGATGGATTGACATGCTACCAAGGCAAATTTACACACCTTAGGAATGTGACTAGTAGCTAAGATCTCAAACCACAACCCATGTTATCTAGTAGAGAATTCAAATTACGACTGATATCGATCTCTCATCTAATGATCAGCAAACTAGGACTTTGATACTTTGCTGAATGAACAGCTCAGGTATTTCAACCTGCTGTGAATACCTTACAACCTTACAAACGCATTGAAAGTATCAACAACAGCAAAAATACCCAAAACAAAAACAAGAAAGTCCAAAAGCAAGAAGCTTGGCATGCAAATAAGACTTTTACACCTGTAATTTTGATCACAAAAGTACCAGCAAACACTTGTAACACTTGTCATTATTTTCTGAAAGATAATTTTGGAGTGATAGCCTTGCATGCAAAAGACAAGCTAGTCAAAGAAGAAATGTTTGCATCCGCATTATTTTATTTAAATGCAATGAACAGCAAAATGGTATACCTGTTATCAATCAGAGTAATTTTACTACACATTTTTTTTTTCATATTTTGCAGGATCACATTGCTTTCACTATGACTACAGAAATTTCAGAAAAGAAACAACCATGGAACAGCAAGTATAAAGAATATGATTACATCAAATTTGCATAATTATGAACATACACAACCAGTTTGGTTGAACATTTGTCACACCTTCATTAACAGATAATACCAAATTTCACCTCACAACCATGATGAATAGTAATGGTCGGGAGACTGTCTTATCAGCAAATTAAATTTCAGCATCTCTATCAAACCTAATTGCTAAGCTTCAGGCTAAAAAAGAAATGGAAGCAAATCGAAGTAAATCCACAATAACAATACAGTTTTGTCAATCTTCCACACTAAATGAGAAAGACATGTGAGGGAAAATGTGAAAATATAAGATTGCATACAGTGTCACCACTCCAGATGAGTAACTTGAAGAATTTTTAGTTAAAAAAAGGAACAGCTGACAGATGTGCTACCCATGCTGCCATGGTTACAGCATATATGTGACCCACTACAACAAAAGGATCCTGAAGTCAAATCATCAAAATCTGTAAAAACGATCAGATTTATGCTTTCAGCATAATTTTCCAGTCTTATGTTTTGTCTAACATCTGCCGAAATTTCGAAGCTAAATTATCAAAGGAAAGGCAAAAAAACAGCGTTTTTCTGGGCCATGATTTTCCTACTTTTAACGAAACAAAAAGGTGTCCAAAGATTTGGATTTAGCGCCGAAGCTATAGACTCCGCCCCAACCAACGAGGGTCCTGGGAGTGATCTTATTGGTCAGTGCATGGCATCCTGGTTACTGATTGGTCGTGCGTAGACTGCTGGCGCTAAGCTTGAATGAACATTGCAGAGAATACTAGAAGCATACTTTCTATTGTCAAGCAGTGAAAGCTGTCTTGCCTCGCCTTGATCATGATAGCGTTGGAAGAAAAATTTTGAAGGCTGTTTTCTCCAAACGCTTATTTCCTAAACCACTGGAAATGCGCTTATAAAATCATCAATATCTCTGTAACCATATACTTTTATGAAACATGTTACATATGAAATTAAAAGTGGAAGAGTAAGGAAATAATGTCCTGTCATTTTCAGAAAATTGTCCTTCCCCGACTTTCTGATCCTTTCGTTGTAGCGGGCCATATATATTTTCCAGGCCTACAGTGTAGACCGACAAAAGACAGACGTTCCCACCTGCTTTGCCTCGATGATGAACCGCGCCATCAGAGATGATTTACCCGCACCAGACTTGGCTACCACAGCAACGGGAGGATGGATGCTCTTCTCTTCAGATCCATCCTTCACAGCCTCTTTTTCACTTTCTTCCTCTGAGCATGGAAGATAAAGAATCACCACAAACAAATGAGTGATAGTTGTGAAAACAAACATTTTGCAATTGTCTGATGAACGCATAAGTGATAAAAATCTATGAAATTTCAATTCAGTTGGAAGGGAAAACATGAAACTACAAAGCAGATTTAATTTCGTTATTGTAAACAATATAATCTAGTCAACTTCAAATCAATGAAGTTAGGAAGAAAATTGACCTTGCTTTTATGTTAAGAATGCTTTTACTCAGGAGCTTGATCAAACTTGATGTTTTACCTAAATGAGTGAATAAGATCTGTCCTGACTGTGAGGTTAATTCCTATGACACCTTTGGTTTTAGTTCAGCATTTATCAAAGAAAATGCAGTATTGGTGGAAACAAAGACATTTTATCTCTATGGAAAATGCAGCTTGTTTGTCTCTTTTTAATCATTTTGCAATGTCTACCAAAATTGAGTTTTATGAGAAATCATATAAAATTTCATAGCACATAATGTCCAAACTGAAACCCATGATGACTGAAATCCGCATATTTGAGACTACCTTAAAAAAGACGAAAAAATTATTCAAAAATTCATACAAATTCCGGGATCACTATCAAAATTTGATCATCTGTTCCATGTGCCATTATCAACGTTTCCTGTAAGTTTCATCCAAATCTATTCACAACTTTCGGAGTTATTTTGCACACAAACAAACAAACAAACCAACGCCAACAAAAACATAACCTCCTAGGCGGAGGTAATGAACAGATACCTGAATCTTTCTCCAGAATTCCTCTCTGTGCATAGCAGGAAGTATTCCATTCATCTCCAAGAACTTTATTCTCATAGTCTCCTTTTCCAGACACAAAGTTATGCAGGAAAGAGATCTCTCGCTCACGTCCAAAGATAAGTTGACCCTTGTGACCAAGATAAAGCTGCTGTTTCTCATTTTCTGGAAAAAAAAAACCAGAAATAAAAAAAGAATAAACAAAGGGGGTTTATTGCAAAACTTGGTGCAAAATATACAGTCAAAAGAAATACAGCCTTCTCTGATATTCTTGCTGAAATATAACATGGGTGAAAATAAAATAAGGCAATTTCCAGAAATCAGTGCTACAAAACTTTATAAAGGTATGCTTGCTTTTCAAATTTTCAGACAGAATGAATTCATACAATATGTGAAAAGTTACATAATTCACAATGAAATAAAATTTCCATCATTAACTTCTCTGATATACTATTTAGAGGAAGTGATTGTCTTCAAGAGATAAGCTCATGTGGTACTTTCTGTGTACTAAATTTTCTGGGAATTTTCTGTTCTACTTTCAATTTTCTTATATTCTAACAAGAGTCCACTTTATTTCAAGTATAATCTTGATGACTGAAAGATATTATTACCTGGAATATATAGATTAAATAGATAGATAGACAAGACAGTTATTATTTCAAGGAGAAATTCATCCTGAGGTTGGATCCACAGAGACAAGAGTGTAATGGTTGAGTACCACCACAAGTGATATTTTGTTTATAGGAATTGTTTATGAGTGATAGTACCTGTCTCAGATTATTGTTATATGCAAATCATTGTGCACAAGAAATCTCTCTTTTCAGGATAGATAATTTGTCTTTCTGTCCTTCCATTTTCCACTTTCAATTGTCATTCCTTTAATTACATAACCAAGTAAGAAATAATCTCACATCCGCATCTGGGAATCTACACCCTACAAGCAATGCTTCTATGTAGATTCCTCATATTTCACATGTTTTATTGTCTTAATAAGCTGTACTTGACAATTCATCCAGTCTTTTGTATTGTGATGTTTATGTTTTATGTATTTGTTGAAATGTGGAATATGGAACAATAAAAAACAAAAAAACAAAACTTTCAAAGTCCCTAAAAACCTCACAGCTACACCTAATTTTGATATTTCCATCAGCCTGAGGGATTACATTGAAATTTACAAAGGTACTGTAATGTGAAAGTGTGCATTTCTACCTAATGACCCCAAATATACCCAAATTACCCCCAAATCTACCTTGCTCTTCTGGAGTCAGCTCAGCAGTGTGCGTGGGATACTTCCTGTCGATGGCAAACTTGAAGAACTCTAAAACTTCCTGACCAAATTTCTCCAGTCCAATCAGCTTCACCTGAAAAATAAAATCATTCTCTGACCTATACATCATTCACACTTTCATTTTGGTTGCCGAGATTGGTATTATGCCAAGATAAAATCATACTAGTGTGCCCTTATGATAGCCTCGGCATGAAATCATGAAAACCACGTCTCACAAAAATATCTGTGACATCTTCATCCACAAAAAATATCTGCACGCAAAGATAGTAGCTTTTACAATATCTAGAACTATATGTAAAATAAGGAATAAAGGAATCTCAGCAATTGTGGTTTTTCTCCATAATTTTCCACTCAAGTCCTACCTGTTCTCATTCATCTAAAAATTCTAATTTCTAACCACTGTTAGAAACAGACGCTGTAAAAATGTTGTCCCTTAAAAGTAAAGTCAGGTATACAGAAGTATGCTGTTATTACCATGACTACTTGATTTAAACTGGGTAAAACTCACAGAGCTTGTGTCTGAAGGGTCGTACTGACAGGAGTAGACGTGGGCTTGGTCTGGAAACCGGCTCTGAATCTTAGACCTCAGTTTCTGCACAAAGAGAGAGAGAAATATGATCATACCAATGAAGAGGTCAACTGTATACTTGATGTCCAATAAAGGACTCCTTTGAGCATCGGCTCTTGCTACAGTGTAGGGTTGACGGGGTGATTCTTCTCGTGAGTGGAGAATACTGGCAGATAAATGATCTACAAAAAGACAAAGATGTTTAACCCGTTGAGAACGGGCTGATTTTGCTGCAACACGCATTTCCCACAGACACTTGCCCAAGTATAATCGGGACTCGTCCTCAACGGGTTAATGTAACGACAGATGGGTACTGAGGATTCTATTTTTACAGATCATATACAAAACTATTATGTGGCATTTTCCATCACTTTTGTACAAATTTATTTATCAACCTGAGAGTTATCTTAACATATAACATATATGCAACTATGCTTGTGTGTATGTTGGTAAACAATAATCGTTCAGTGTATGTCAGTCTTCTTTTAACCTGTTGAGGACAAGTCCCAAGTATACTCGGGCAGGTGTCTATGGGAAATGTGTGTTGTAGCAAAAGTCAGCCCATCCTCAACGGGTTAATACTTTCATAGAGAGCATTCCTGGGATGCTCCCACTCCAAACAAAATCTTGCTGTGTTGTTTAAAGTATTCACAGATATGCAGTTGCAGAAAAATGATGGGAAAAAAAATGATGAAAAGATCTCAGTAAGAAAGTGAAAATCAACACAAAATAAAACTAGGAGACAATGTGATTGCCAGATGTTTTGAATGGCTTCCTAAGATATTATAAGTGGAAAATCATATGTTGTCTAAAAGTGGAAAACCATATATATTGTTCATCTTTTACAAATAGGAATAAAAATCAGATTTTCATTGCTCTCTTTTCATTTCCCATATCAGCAAGAATAAACAGGAATTGCGCATCCTTTACACGGAAGCAAGCCTTGGATTGACATGTGTTAAAGTATTGGAAACAACTCTATGACTCTTACACACAAGATTGCAAACTGCAAAATGAGAGCACAAATAGATTCTTGAAAAGTAAAAGACCAAATTATATCAGTGGCAGAGAAAAATATAAATATAAACATAAATATAGGGAATACAACAGCTATGGAGTCAACTCTATCTTGACTTTGGCTCCATCAAATTTGCACAACACACTACAATCTTTCCTAACTGATTCATGCAAGCCAGACAATGTTCTACTGTAAAAGTGGAAATTTTCGCAGTGTTAAAATTTTCGCGCATTTCGCGCAACCATAAACTAGCGCGAAAATAAAAGCACGTGAATATTTTTGCTTGCCATATGTTCCTGTGCGTGATGTTTTGATTCCGCAGATTTAAAAAGATGCGAAACTCTTCTTACCCGGCCAAGCGCGAAAAATTAGTCGCGCGAAAATATCCACTTTTACAGTATATCCAAGGGCATGGAACGTAAACAGCACCTGCATCAAGCTGATGTGTGTTATAGACATGATGAGGGGGGCCCACATCCAGTTGTAGTACCTGGTAACTTACATGTATCTGGGCTCGACCAAGTTCCGTGGGGTCAGCAAACTTTAACCTGACATCTTCCGGCATGCCCTCAACCTCCCTGAGGAAGTAGGCTGCGTTGGGGTTGCAGAAGCGGTAGGCACCATGGAGAATCTCCATGTGGGTGATGGAGGAGTTCCCCACCCAGTCATACTTCCGGGCAATGTCCTCCGGTACATCATCCTCGCTAGGAATCCAGCCGTACCTGAGTGGGGTAGGATGTCACAACACTCAACACTGGCACTGGTCAGATGGTCCCAGACCAGTAAAGATCACTGTCGGACCAGTAACTTTTCAGGAATTGCTAAATTTACTGGTCCGACATGACAGGTAAAATGAAAAAAAAAAATATATTTTTCTAGCCAGTTGGAAAAAAAAAGTGCAGGACCAGTACATGTAAATGTAATGTTCGGACCAGTTGGGAAAATGGCTTAATGTGCAGCCCTGGATATTAACAAGAGTGATGTATGCAGACTATCTGGTCTTAGTGTCACAGTACAGCACTACTCACAACACAGATTAATTCATCCTTTATGTTTCAGACACTTTGCTTAAATTGCCAAGCTTTTTTATCAGCACTGAGTAAATACTTATCCATCCAAACGTGACCTAAAATTGTAGTTCAATATTGCACACTGGCACTGGTCCGAAAGTCCAGGACCAGTAAAAATCACTGTCGGACCGGTAACTTTTTCAGGTATGAACCAGTAAAAAATGGAAAAACTGAGTACCTACTGGTCTGACAGACAGGTTGGACCAACAGAAAATAGGTTAGTGTGCAGCCCTGCCTAGTTGTAGATTGGACCCAGTTAGTAATAGTCCATTGAGGAATAGCAATGTACCACCGTCCAATAGAAAGGCCATTGAAAAAAGAAAACACAGCAAACAGAATGTGCACAGCATGGAATATTTAGCATTGTGATCATTTTTCATAAATTTTCCTGATCATAGTACTCGCAAGAAGTATATAAACCAAATAAACAAGACTAATTTCTGCAGCTTGGACAAACTGCTTGTATGCAAATAAATACGGCTCTCTTCCTCTGTATTATGACAAGGCTATTTGTTTGATTTGTCAAAACTAAACAAGTGATATTAAAAGCAGGAGGAGAAGAGAAAAATAATGACAAAGTCTTCACACACTATGAACCTAAGAAATATTCCATTGTTATGTGAACAACTCACTTCAAACACATATTCATTCTTGAAACAGCAACAGAAAAGTTCGCACTTGACAAACGGTGCTGACGGATGAGCATATAATGTAGAAATTATATCGGAGTAAACATATGGATATATGAATCGCATGTGTGAGTTTGAGTCAGTAAGCTTAGCATGTCAGTACAGAAACTCCTGAAACTTACTGCTAATGAATTGGGATTACATAATCTCTCTTATCACCACAGTATACCAAGAGGACCTTCCTGCGGAGTACAGTAGCTACATCTGTGTAGGTTTAATTTGTCCTTCTTTAAAGATGATAAAAAGTTTTGGTACCTCAAAAGTTTCCTTGAATTTCCTTGTCTTAGTTTCATCACATGCGCACAAATTTCAAATCCATCAACGGATAAGATGTTTGTGTGCGCATGCGCTGGCCGTAGTAGTCAGTGTAGTAGCTCTCCCAAGGTCCTCTCGACCGAGTCACATTCAGTCATCAATTCGAAAAGAAAGGGACTATTGGCAGAACCAAACGTTGTTCGAAGCCTGTTTTCAATACTTCAACTTAATTGGTAAGTCTTCAAATCAAAGAAATTTTTGGATTTTAAGTTGCCATTTAGCCGCGATACTAATTCTGTCATGATCCTGAATGCTACAATACGAAGCCCCATTACGCTATGCGTATGGGGCTGCTGGTCGCAGTTAGCTATGCGCACAATGGGCTGCACGCTGCTGGTCGCAGTCAGAGGTTTCGTACAATATTTATCGACGCCGTACGGCGACGGCTATGGTACGAAACCATTATTGCATGATTACTAAGTCATGAGAGCACTTTGGGGCGAGTAATTCTCATAGACAACTTACTTTAACGTGAAACACAAACCAAGACAAGGAAATTCAGGGAAACTTTTGAGGTACCAAAACTTTTTATTATCTTTAAATCATAGGGAAGTTTTGGGGAAAATAAAGCAATTAGCGTCAGTAGAAATATGTGGCAGGTCACCCCCAACTGTGCAACAATATTGGTATATTGAAAGAAAGATATTATTCAGATGGGTGAAGGTTCAGTTTCTTAATTTGCAGATCAGCAGTTGCAATCTTAAATTAACAAATTGAATTTGTAGAGGGAGACAAATTGAAGAAACTCACACCTGAATATTGGTATATTGTTACAAATAAAATGTTATGATCATAACTGGCATAAATGGGACTGTATCTCGACCAACCTCTCTCCCAGCATGTTCAGGAAGAACGCCTCGCCCTCCGTGTCTTCGTGACACCGGTCGATCTCCTCCATACAGGTGCAGAGGACCGTTCGGGTGGTGGAGTCCCGAGGCACGCCCCACCGGAGGTCGCACTCTATCAGATGGATACTCCTCTTCTCACACCACTCCTTAAGCTCTGGTAACACCTGCCAGATACATCAACCAGCCACAACAATTAACCTGTTGCATACGGGAACCTGGTGGCCTGCGTTCAAGTCTATGGGCATTTCAGAATTCAGTACGTAACGGGTTAACTCTGCCAGGGAAGGAGGAGATTCAAGGTCAAGTTTACCTGTGGGAGCAATGATTTAAAAATTTTTCAAGATATCGCATTTGATGCATAGTGTAGGTCTGTTGTATCACATAACATCCTACCATATAGAATTTTTCAATAAAGCCTAAAATACAAGGAATTATCAGTATTTTTCTTAATAAACCATAACTGTTGACGGTTTAGTCTGGAAACATTGTTTTTTAATAACTATTGTTCAAATTTTGTGTATTCGACAATACTTAACATCGATAATACAGATTCAAATTTTAAGAGTGGTTGTTTCTATCCCTAACTCACATTTTAGAACTATTTTAAGGCACTAATGCTGGGTTTATCATCTGCAAATGGTAAATCATGCCTTTAAGTGATCATTGGCATTGGTTTGTCTGTTTGCACAATAACTCAAAAAGTTGTGTATGGATTAAACTGATATTTGAAACTTTTGAAGCATAATTTACACCAATGTTGGGCAATTTGTCATCAGTTGCAATATAAGAAATACAGTGTAACAAAAACTGATACAGGACTCGAATTATCAATTTGAACAAAAAGCAGCTATGAGAGAATCTTTGTGTCATGTAGCCATTAACCTGTTTGAAGGAAAAGGCAGATAAAATGCTATATAACAACATGTTTCCCATAGAAACCTACCCAAAATGTCGAGACCAGTCTTCAATGGGTTAACTTGACAGAACTGAAACTAAACTGTTCATCCCAAAAAGAAATAGAAACTTAAAATTCTGGGCCAAGTAATAGTGTAAAAACGATGGAATAGAAACTATGCATGATAGCATGGCTGTATCGAATCTTTTCAGGGGCATACAACTTCTTGAAACCTCACTAAGTACATTGTAATGTATTTGTTCAAGAACACACAATGTCTTTGTGCATGCAGAAGTTGTCTTTTGACCACTACTCTGTGGTTTTGGTTCAGACTCAAGATGTTTTTGCTGCTTGTCTACAGAAGTATCACACAGAGTATTACACACACACATACATAATACCAGTATAGTCCATGTGTACATACAGACTATGAATTATACACATTTTAATTAGGAAAAGCATATTAAACAGTAATTGTATTGTATTGTATTGTAGTATATTGTATTTTATTTTATTGTATTGTATTGTATTGTATTGTATTGTATCGTATTGTATTGTATTATATTGTATTGTATTGTATTGTACTGTAATGTATTGTATTGTATTGTATTGTATTCCATTGACCTTTCATTTGCTGACTATTAGCATACATTATATCACATCATAATGTGTAGCATACCTTCCTCTAGAAAGTATTATAACACAGTGTTTGCACATTTTACTTTCAGAATTCATCACACAATGAGGAATGTAGGAAAGCTTGTATACTGTAAAACATTCCACATTGACAATGCCTTATTTGCTCATTTATTTTGATCTATCTACTTCTTATTCTCATTTTGTCTTCATGAGAAGCTCTTTAACTGGCATTTCAAGTCTTGTCAACAAGTAATCACACAGACAAAGAAACAAACAAACAATAAAAAAAAAATCACAAGTGACCTAAAGTTGACAATATAAAAATCTGCCTTCACAGAGTTAGAAGGAGAGCTAACGGATCGAACACAGAGAATTCGGCATAAACCCTTTCTGCGCTATGGGCTTTCCACAGTGTAGACAATCTACGCACCAGTTTTCTGTGCCAATCAGCACTCAGAGCACACCAATGGTTAACCCTATTAAGTCATGATGTTATACCTTCTTCACCAAGATCTCTCTCTCGTTCTGGAAGTCGTGGAAAGTCGACGACACAAAAAGCCGGACGACCTTCCATCCCGTCAGGGCCAGCGGGGTCTTCGACTTCGACAACTTGAAGAGCCGACACTGGTCATCTATCTCGCTCCAGACCTCGTCGACCACCTCAGCAACCGTCTTTGCGTCGGTCTTCCACGGCCATGCTGGCACTCCAGGCTCGGCATCAACCACTTCTTTGGTAGGCACACCATGAGATGCTTTGGTGTATGAGAAACAGAATGAATGAAAGACTTATAATGACTGAATAAAGGAACACAAATGTATCAGATAGATCAATATGATAATTTCATAGCATGCATCCCTAAATGAATGAAGATATTTAGACAAATTAACAACTAAGTACATGGATGGCTGTACTTACATGGGGTGTACCATTTACTTTATACTGTAAATAGATTTTTTTTAAATGTCATTTGATATAAATTGATACATGATTACATTGACGTATCAAACTAGAAAAGCACTCTGAGAGCGCAGACCTCCGCCAAGCATGCAGCTCATTTCCACCACTGATCTTGTTCTTCCATATAGAGATATCAGTGATTTCCACCTGTGCTGAAAGTCACCCGATTTCCAAATATAGAAGCCTTGTTATGTCATAAAACCTCAGCTGCACAGCACGCCTCGTCCTAGCAGAAACTAGAGCACGCACATTAGTGCGTGCATGCAAACCTCAAATATGCGCAGGCTGACAGTGACCCTACCTACCAAAATATCAAAAATCCTTTATAAATTCCCCAAAATTATCAGATCCCAACCAAAAGTTAATTGTTTGTTACTTGTGTCATTCTCAACCTTTCCTGCAAGTTTCATCCCAATACGTTAACTACTTTTTGAGTTACAGTGTATTTTGCACACGGACAAACTAACTAACTAACTAACTAACAAACCAACGGTAACGAAAACATAACCTCCCCCTTGGCGGAGGTAATGAGAAGACAAGAAAGAAATAGGACATGATGACATTTGCCCTGAAATCCATTTTCTCTCTTTCTGGCTTAATCCATATGCTGGATGATTTGCTTTCCAGATGCTGATACTGTATACGCCAAATATTTTGTGAGGTTTTTATTTTCATGAATTTCACGAGTCAGCTGCTATTCACGAAATTAAAAACACATGAAAATATTGACTCTAATGCCGATATGAATGTTACGTACGCATATATTTCTCCATTCAGAACAGGACTCCATGATCGGGAAGTTAACCACTCACGAAATTGTCGGGAAGTCCCGATTCGTGGAAATTTAGTCTCATGAAATATATGGTGTATACAGTATGTTAGATGGTATGATGAATCCTTAATCTCATAAGTTTCTATATCACATTTTACAACAGATACTTTTACATACTCGAGTTAACATTTCTATAGCATTTTGTCCACCATCAACTCAGCAATAGGATGACATGAGTCGGTAATGTAAATTTGAGAAAACTTGATTGATATCATTTTCCCAAAGTGAGGGCAATTTTTGCAGAAAAGGAGTAAATGACAAAGAGGAAAATGGTGATTACAGTTAGCTAATATTGCTGCCATTGGGTTGGGCTGGTGGGGGGATGATGTATGATTATTGTTATGATTACACGTTTACAGAAGACTCACCATGAACACCATGAGTGATGGTGCGACTTTCTTCCTGGGATACTGGGTTCCCTTCATTATCCACCTCAATGGGCTTCTCATCTTTGTCCACCTCTTTCTCTTCTTCCTCATCATTCACTCTTGCCTCCTTCTCCATCTCTCCATCCATTCCTCCTGATGGTTGACCATCCCCTGCATCATTCTCAGCTTCAGAGTTTACTTCCACCTGTGCCTTGCCACTCCCACCTTGCACCCCCTGTCCTACCGGATCGCCCCCCTCCACCGACTCCTTGGTAGAAGGGACCGGTGCTACTTCACTGGTATCATGACTTTTAGAAGGATTTCCCTCCTCCATTGGTCTCTTTTCCGGGAGATCCTTCTGTTTAGACTCTACCATCCCCTTTTCCATGTTTTCTTGAGTTTCTACCACCTCCGGCTCCTGCTCACGATCACTGCTTCCTTCCTCTCCGGGCTCTTTGTACCGAAATGATCCTCGCTTACTAATGTCCGCCTCATTTCCTGGAAGCTGATTGGCTGCTGATCTGGGTCTGGATGTACCCACTCCCATGGTGGTGATTGAGGCTTGAGTTGACGCTTCGGAAACTGAAACATGACATATAACAGGAAGGATGAGGTCTGTTGTCATTAAGCAATACAAACAAGTAAACGGACCACCATTTCAGCTTTACATCAACCATAAAAGTTGAAGAACTTTGTCTTGAGGTTGCAAAAGGTCTAATTTTGTTATCCCTACACCAGCCCGAGTGATATGAAAATACTGCACATATGATCTACTTGAAAATTGTATAACATGAATAATTCTCTGCCTAATATTTCACTGAGCAAATTTAGAACAATTGGTCCCAAGAAAAGGTGGGTCCCACCTTTCATTAGGACCACTTTGCTTTACATTACTTATGTCAATCTCGGCCATTTCAAAACCAATTTTCATAAACTTTTGATTCCTCTTTATAGAATTGTATGCTCAATATTTCATATCTTTAAAAGTGGTTTCTAATTACATGTATCTCACAAAAAGTCTGAAAAAACAACAACAAAAAATCTGAATACCCATCTCAACCAAAACTATACCATCCTTTAATATTCACATATTGTATGCTAAATACCTTTAGCACATCTACAGATGTGGCGGATCGGGGAAGGGGGGGGGGGGGCACACTGGATGCGCGCCCCCTTTATTTTTTGTTAAAACAAAAGAAATAAAAAGAGAGTGTCAGCTGATGAAACCCGGAAGTGGCACTAGAAATATTTCCCCCCCCCCCATTATTTCCTGGATCCGCCCCTACATTTACCCTTATTTAATACTCAAAGATATACATCTTGTTTTTACAAGGCCATTATCAACATCAAGCAACTGTTTTGATGGTGGCCTTCAACAGTTTTTAATCATCATTTCCAAAAGATAAATGGCATGATTGCATGTAGGAATGGCATATTCAGAGCGTTCAATTAGCTTCAAATCAGCACTTCATTAGTAAATTGCTTTTCTGAGAGCTCAATTAGGCAGGTTAATCAACAACCATGACCACAAGCATTTCAGCGGGAAAGTCTTACACATGTATCAAATGCACATGTAGCTCTGAGGGGACCTAATTGCCAAGTTCATGACAAATTGGTATTCTGGTGAACATCAGTTAGGGGTGAATGTAATGATTATATCATTTATGATGCACCAAATGGTACTGCCACTTGTTAACTTGCATTACTTAGTCTCCAAACATGATATGTGACAAGTCAAAACTTCCAAAATCAGCTACAATTGGCCAATCATGGAGTTCATAACAGATTGCACAACTGTGGGAACATACAATGTACAAGTAGCATTATAAACAAAAACTGCCTCACAATCAAAGAGAGCTCTACACTAGATGTGTAACAACCGAAGTACCTGCTACTTAAAGTGAAAACATAGTTTTGGTAAGGGTTTGTGAACCCGTCCGGCACCATTTCATATTTGCTTGCAATATATCGAAAGAGTCTACCAAGAAACTAATAACCTGGCTGACGCGATTTGCTGGGATGAGCAGTTGTTTTAAATGGAGTATTTCGAGATCAAAAATAAGAGTCGGTATACCGCCTTTTATTCCAGAAGGATCCAGACTAAATCGGTCTCAGGGAAAACTCGGCCCTATTTCAGACAATTCACACACAGTTCGTGATCGCCATACTGAAAAGACAATCAAAGACGCTTGATAAACAACAAAACAACTTCAAAGACAGCGCGTCTCAGGTGATGTGCGTAATACGCTTGAGGACCGCATGCTGTCCATTTGTTTGGTACAGGATTAGCGCGCACTTTCCTGTATTTTCAGTTAAGCGTCCTTGGTATCAACTCGGACCATAACTGTGACCAGCCAGAACGCGAAGCGCTACAGGCCGCGCTCCCATAGTACAACGCTGTACAATCCAGAGGGACAAATCGTTCCATCGTCAAAACGAGGCCGAGTTGTCCCCAAGTCCGAGTTTAGCCTGACCCCGATCGGGTACAACGTGTAAGTTCTGAGACTGCGACTCCGGCGAACCTTTTTGGTTATTATTTCGCATTTTCGTCGCTAACCATCCAATAACTTGTTATTACAGCATTATTCCACACATTTCTTAGGCATACGTGCACATTTGGGAGTGAAATTTGACAACTTCTGCAGGCGTACCAGAACTATGTTTTGGCTTTAATCATATCAATGTTTTTGCAATTCCTAGCATATAAGATATATCCTCTACAAGTTGTGTTCATATTTGTTAGCAACATACATGTACTGTAGTGCTGAAAAATGTCAGTTTGAAATAATTTAGTTTGTTTACAGCTAGTGCACCTTACTATTGAGCACAAAACAGGTTGCTACAATATTTTTTCCTGCCATAATTGTACTCAGTAGCTCTGAACACACAAGTAGTATTTATGGCAGCACCTGCCCCATGGTTTATTGTTCTGTGAGTGTGTATGTGTGTGTGTGTGTGGGGGGGGGGGGAGGAGCTGTTTACACAATTTCTGCAGAGTGGATAGGACCTACTGTGTTGTGCTAGAAGGGTAAACAATTATAGACGACCAATGCAAGGTCATTCCTTTGAGCTACATGTATGCCATGCTTTTTTCACTACAGTACTATCAATTACTGCAGTTGATCTGTATTTTCATTGAGAAGCAAAAAAATTGACATTAGAATGGAAAAATTTCCTGATTGCTGCTCAAGCTGAAACGATACTACAATCCAACTTCAGTTATCTCGCTAAAAAAGAACCACTATCCCATCCAGATGATTGATATTTACTGATTTATAAGTGAGATTATATGACAAATGCCAAAGAAGAAATATTTTAAGTACACATGTACATTGTGTTTGGGGTATATTAGTACATGTACCAAGGCAGTATAAATAGTCAATCACAACTTTTTGTTTATTTTTTTTAATGATAACATACCATACCAGAATACACACACACACACACACACACACACACACACACACACATTTATACTTGAGCCTAAGACAACCTCCTCCAGTACTATACGATGGCAAATCTTCCACTGAATTGCCTAAAATTTAACTTCAGGGAGTTGAGGAAAGTGTTGGGTTTTCTAACACCGACCTGTGGAGCAGAGCTACCAAGTCTCACGCAGAATGCGTGAGACTCAAGCATTTAGGGTCTGTCTCACGATCTCATGCATGGCACCCATTTTTCTCACGCATCTGGTGAAGTCTGCAACTTGGGACAAAAATAAGGAGCATAGCTCAAAGGATTAAAGTGATAGTTGCAATTATATTTCCCTTTTGTCTTTCAAAATAAGTAGAAAATGGTTGCACCAGACGAGCTAATAATAAAAAAAAAAAGCTCCCTATCATGGGAAGGGGGACACCCCCTAATTCGCGCGAGCACCGAGACACCGCGTCATGAAAATCTCACTCATAAAAATTTTTTTGAACTTGGCATCACTGGAAGAGTAAACTAGTCTAAAATTCTTTGACAAACCTTTTGTGATGCACACAAAACATAACCTTTGACATGTAGGTTGATCCACTCATACACATTTGTTTCAAGCAATTTATACAAAGATCTCAGCCTTATTTATAATGCACACATTTGTGGAATTGATATTTAATTTGAATGAAATGCGAACAATCAAATCTATTGAGATTTAAAGGACACAACATCTGTACAGTAACAACAGGGTGACAATGTTATACAGTCTGTCAGGATTTTTCCTTACTTTGCACTGAAGATTTCGTAAGTAATAAAATTTATCACCTTACAGAAACACAGCCCCTTGACCCAACCACAAGTATGGCCCATGTATGACACTCTACGTCCCCCCATCACCACTAAAAACGTTTCTGCTGGGACTGCTAGGATAACTGAGGTTGGACTGTATGTGTACCTATTAAAGTGGCTCTTCCTTTGATTATCAATGTACATCATAAATTGTAACCAAACTGGATGCTGTGGAAGGTACATACATTCTTTTTTTCTCAAAAGCATTCACTCCTATTTCACTAATTTCAACTTAAATATTATCTTGCATGAGTAAACACATGAATACAATAAACAAAAAAATGGTCTCATGGGTCCATATGGATACTAGTACTGATTCATCATCTACTTCCGAACCACTCTGGATCGACAGGCCAATTTAGACCACCAAAGAATTCTAGTGAACAGGGCAGAATAAGACTTGACCCACAATGTGATGGTACCCTCAATGTTAGAGTGACACAGATTGAATATCATGGGGAAGTATTTCAAATTCCGCACCAATATGTGTATGTCATGTAGGAACTCAAAGTATATTCCTCAGCCAGTTCATACTCTTAGAATTATGATGTGTGTTGGGAAAAAAATAAATGCCAAAGAGAATCGATATAACCCCCCCCCCCAAAAAAAAAGTGTGATTTCTCTTTTCTATTAAACAAAACGAAATCATTCCATGAAGTACCGGGTAATGAACTCATGCATTAATTACTACACAAGTTTAAAATGGCGATCTCCTTAAAGTCCTTTATTAAATAACAAGTTCAAAATTAAGTAACAACATACATTTTCATTACAAGTAATAGAATACATCGCCATATTATTCTTATATGTTAACACACTTTTCATGTCTAGCACTTTCTTTAAATCTAAATCAAAACATCCATTTCATCAGCACCATGCATACACACTTACTTACAGTTACATATCTTTGCCATCCACCACAATTGTGTGGCTTGTACTATGTAGCAGCTTTGAATCAATATCATTCAGTGTATCTGCATTTCATAAAAGCAATATCATCAGTCACACATTTACATAATAAGGGGGTAACAATATTTTGCACAACCCAAAAAAGTAAGCATTCTGTTGTAAAATATTTGAGGCCCCAAAAAGTGGGCAAGAAACTTCCCTAGTTTGACAAAAACAGCACGCCTTTGCCTTCGGCTACGCTTTTATTAACTTCCATATAGAAACTAGGCTTTACAAATATTAAAAGACAGGCGATACAACAGATACAGATTATGATATTAAAATGTCGAACAGTCTCTGTAGAGCTCTGGGGAGGCATGGCATTAGACCTAGATCAAATGTAAAAGGCACAGATGAGTGGGCTTCAAAGCAAAAGGCGCCTATTCAGATACTCGCTCGTGCTGCCTGCAAACGCACATGCAGGCACTGCGCAGCGGCTGCTACAGGAGCACAAACCCACAACGACCGCACATTGACAAATGAAGCTTCATCTGTAAAAATGTCACAACGAAAACTCACCTCAAAAGTCTAAGCTGTTAATTGATGGACATTCAAAAAGAGATTAAAGGCATCCACCGCGACCAGAGGTCTACATCGTCGTCTAACGTAAATCATTCTTTCGGTGATGATTGTGCAGAAAAACGTACTTCATCACTCACCAATACCCGCAGAGTAATCCGTCCTCTTCTATAAACGTGAGCCTGAAAGAATCTGAGGTTGCGAAATGTTTACACACATTCTCGTGTCATCCCCGTGGACAAGGAAGGTAATAGTCTTATGAAAAACAGACCGTAACCAAGGAGGTACCTCCTTGCCCAAACCAACAGGACCGGGTTTCAACACGGGGTGTAAATCCAGGTTCGCATCTTATTAATAATAAAGGGCAAAGACATTTACAACAATATAATGTATCACCAACTGGGCAAGGGAACGGGCGGCTCGCCCCCCCCCCCCCCACTTTTTTGAGCCCA
The DNA here is from genome assembly GCF_040938485.1 of Diadema antillarum. NCBI lineage: Eukaryota > Metazoa > Echinodermata > Echinoidea > Diadematoida > Diadematidae > Diadema > Diadema antillarum. Next base: position 1,255,275 of record NW_027271715.1, read on the forward strand.
ATACGTATAGGAATGCATAGGGTGTAACCAGGGAGGTGGATCCACCTCCCTGGTGTAACCCATTTGCCCACCCCCCCCCCCCTGCTTTTTTAAAACCCCGGAAGTGTTTAGGGCCTAGGGATTTGAAGTTTTTTTTTTAAAGTTTTTTTTTGTTTGTCAGCCGAAAAGCGGGAGCGCATGTAAGGTCTTTCTCTTTTTTTTTTCTTTTTTTTTTGGCTTGTTAGATGATGCAACCCGGAGTGACGCCAGAAATATAAACTGCCCCCCCCCCCCATTTAAAAAAAAAAAATGGTAGGCCCCGTAATGGTAGCAAAAACGATGATGAGTATTTACAATGATAATAACAATAATGATATATATCATCAATATTATTATTATTATTGTTATTATTATTATTATTATTGCCTTCATCATTATAATCTTCATCAATTTTCCCCGACATTGCTGTGACATAATTTCTGTTGTCACAAAATATGAATTATCGTCATTGTTAAAAATTACAACGTAAAACTCTATTCTCTTTTTCCTTTCCCCAAAGCTGGAAATACCCGAACTAGCAGATAATGTAGGGGCTTAGGTGACTGAGCCACTGATTCAGACATACTGCACTAAGTGGCAACAAACATAGCCCCCTACACATACCCACGCACACACACACACACGACACTTTTTTTCAATAATTTTTGTTAATTGACATTCAAATCAATGCAAATATTCATTGACAGCTGATGCCGCTGTACACACAGAAAAATCACACCTTTTTGACGCAAACAACAATAGTGTTCTACCGTATGTACACTAGCTTTCTCGGATAAATAGTACTTTCACACACACACAAACACACTCACACACACACACACTCACACACCCTCTCTCTCTCTCTCTCTCTCACACACACACAGAAAAAACAAAAACCACACACACATAAAACACACAACCACTCACCGCCATGCAAAAAAAAAAAAAAAAAAAATCACAGGGGGTCAGCTTTCTTCATAATGATTTGCTATGGCATTATAGCCTTCAGTATAAAGGCAAGTTATTATCATAAAAATGAGGGATTTCTTTTAAGGCTGATGAACTACTGAAGTATTCACAGAGATACAAAGAGATATTATCGGAGACACAAAAGTGATGCATTGGCCACTCAACCTATTGTGTCACTGCCATGAACTGTTAATTATATACACTCAGCTCGGGGGACATAATAAAGCGTTTTGTCCGCTAATTTGACTGACAAACTGTTCAAAGCTACAAAAGTCCTTGCATCTGATTGCCTGACATCAAATTTGTCCGACAAAGTTGTCGGACAAAATGCTTTATGAAATGCCCCCCCCCCCCCCCCCCCCAGTACATCCGTGCCGCTGTCCGGCAGTATCCCGGAAGTCTGATAGCCATAATACGATGGATAGTGTGATGACGCAGTTCAATTCAATTCAACTCAATTCAATTCATTTCAATTCAATTCAATTCAATTCAATTCAATTCAATTCAATTCAATTCAATTCAATTTAATTCAATTCAATTCAATTCAATTCAATTCAATTCAATTCAATTCAATTCAGTAGTTGTTTTTTTTTATTTCCATCATCAAAAAAGACAAAGAAAACATGATCCAAAGCGGTACAAGTTTTCGATTTGTCTGTCATTAATCTGATAAGGACAGGTTTTTTTTTCGAATACAATATAAAGTATATCCACGAATGATGTCATAAAAAAGAAACAATGCACATTTTGTCATGGTATCAAAAAAAAAAAAAAAGTAAGTAGTCATAACGACGGAAAACAGTGTTCCATTAAAGAGCGAAGCGTGTAAAACGTGGAACAGCCGGACCATGCACCTTTAAGGGACACACATCAGGGGCGGATCTAGGAATTCTGTAAAAGGGGGGGGGGGGCGTGACTAATATTTCTGGTGCCACTTCCGGGTTTTATTTCATTTTTTTTCTTTTTATTTCTTTTGTTTTTTACGAAAAATAAAGGGGGGCGTGCGCCGGTTGCGCCCCCCTCTGGATCCGCCACTGCACATATAATCCACACATCATAACAGTCTGCCGTTTGAGGTCTGAACGTGTGTGTGGTCGCCGTGGATTGGTTCTAACTGGGTCGAGGGTCTACGTTCGCAAGACTACCAAAACAGAGCTTCTCGTCGTCACGTAGGCCCGTGTTGGAGGATGTGAGGTCTTACTTATTTTCCTCATAATAAACGATCTAGAGGACAATCGGGTGAGTAGAGTATTCTAGATACTCACTTCCGGTTAGCAGTTTTGTCAGTTGATGTGTCATGATACTTGAATCTTAAATTAAAGCTCCATTTTGATTGCTACTTCGCGGTTTGTCATTGTCGGTAACGTTCAATGTAGTCCCACGTACTTAGGTTCCCGTTAGTCAGTTAGAGCCCATAGAGTAGTGTGCAGGCTAGCCCCGGAGACCGCGCCGCCAGGCGCGGTCCTGGCGGCTTCCCCGCAGTTTCGCTTATGGTTAGTTCAAGTATTCTGTGCGCTTGTGCAAGTGATTGTGAATTCTGTGAACATCGGTGAGCTGCTTATAAGACATCATTTTGTGCATCACAAGCAATGAAATGCATCAAACAGTCGCCGATGATAGTCATTTAGGTTTCATCGACCCATGTAAGTATTCCTAGTAGTTTCTGTTGAAAAATTAAGGAAATATAGCGCCGCAAAGGCACCCGTTTGTTCAACATGAAGATCTTTTATGGGAGCACGGCGCAGCCGCCACACGCACACACTGCGTGTGGCGGCTGTCGCAGTTATGTGCAGGCATGCATATGCATGTGTTGTTGTCTGACATGTCTGTAGGAGCAAGGAGGCGCAAGGCTAAGGACGCTGGGAAACGGAACGGTGATGAGGCTCGCACGTAATGATTTGACAGTGTTTCAACAGTAGCGCATTTAGTAATCTTTGCAAATCTCTCACTCAGTTAATTTTCTGTTAATATCTGGCCTTCGTCTTCGTCATTATTGCATATCTTCTTCTTCTTGCTTGTTCTTCCTCCGCCCGGAGATCAGCGGTTATCCGCATTGAGCTGTGATATAAGGTTCAGGCATGCAAGGTGAATTTTGAGAATGTATCGGAGGCAGTGGGTCGTAATATCAGCAGAGAGAGGTAGGTAATGAGAGACAGGGAAACAGAATGCTAGTGGTAAAGATGAAGATGTCATTTGCTGTGAAATCCTGGATGACTTGGTCTGGAAGGTTGAGTGCACTGATGACGATGTGCTGGATCAAAGCAGCCCTATGATATGGGTACAAAGGGTTGGACATATCCAACAAAAGGGCATATCACCGTGATCACAGTGTTTTATTTGTAGGCTATGGAAGTAAACTTTAGTTAGTTGTAATAGTAGATCTATATACATCGGTGACAACCGCTTAGTTGTGGATGAGATTGGCAAAGTCCAACTGCAAGCACATAGGCAAAGTCCAAAAGATGAAGGGCTGCTAACCCTGGGGAGCTCCTTAAGGCAATGACCACAGGCAAACCACCAGCTTTTTTTTTTTCACATTCATTACTTTTTTTTTCACATTACTGAAATTGCAAATTTATCCATAAGTTTTAATACAACACAACAGTAATGTGAAAAAAGTAAAAATGAACTGATGATTATGGTCTTAGCTACATTGTATGTACATGTATCTATTCAAGACTATTAGGAATAGTTTCTGATTGATCTTTTTAACTGATTCTAGTTTGGTTCAGCTCAAATTTGTACATACTTGTACACAGAGACAATCAGTGCCCTGTTGCACAAAAGTTGAGATCATGCTAAAGTTAGACTATCAAACATAAATCTTTGAATACTCGAGTCAAGTTTGATTGGTGGTTAAATACTTGACTTACATTTGATTGTCTGACTTATGTTTGATCTTTTTATGCAGCAAGGCACTGGGCACACTGTGTTGTACCTCTATTAATTTCTCTTGCAGCAATGCACTTTCTGTATATTCTACATTCAGATTAGCACTATGCTATGTCACTTCTGTTATGCAATCCTGTTTGAGTGTGACTTTTTATTTTTGATGCTTTCTGTTTGAAGCCCAAGCTCAGTGAAGCAGATGCGACAACATCTTATGTTTGTTTGTTTTGTTTTCTAAGATACAGAAAGTATGGCAGCAAGAATGAGCTTCTTCCTCAAATACAGGTAAGTTTTAAAGAATAGATGTTTTCCACTCCATTTTTAGGGTCCTGAAGAGAGATCTGGCATCTTCTTCTTCTTATGTACTGTCCAACACCCCTTAGAAGGGGCCAACCCGACAGGGTATATAGTGGCAAATTCAATTATTAAAACTTTTTTTTTTTTTTGTCTCTGGTAAATGAATAACAGCTAGGCCTATTTGTCAATGAGAGTTGATGGCTGAATTGATTGTTTGATTATTTAGTGATATTCATACAGTGAAGTTGATGAAGAGCATGAGTTACCCTGTGCTCCCAGAGTCATGAGGTTCTTGTGAAAAGGTTTGATAGCTTAACCCGTTGAGGAAGACTGATTTTGCTATAACACACATTTCCCATAGACACCTGCCCGAGTATACTCGGGACTCGTCCTCAACTGGTTAAGGACAGAGTCAATGGGTTTACTGTACATACGTGTAGTTTGCCATGGACAAATTTGCACATGGGCAGTTCCTGAATTTGAAATGGTTACTTGTATTCCTTTTTACCCCTCCCCTGTTGTAGGGATTTGTTGCACCTAGCACAATTGAAATTTATCATCTGATTAATTGATGATTAAGTGAATCATTATTAAAGATCTTCAAACAATTTGGTTTAGTCACTAACCTCTAAGGACTTTTGCTTGTGTCAGCAGAGATGTTGGTAGAGTTGTAATGCATCCATTGTGTTTCCCATCTGCAAAGTGTATTGGGCAGAGAAATCTATCATTGGGGATATTGTGACCGAAATTCAGGAAACTGCAGCTTTTCCTTTCCCATTTGGTCTAGAATTGCCTGTAATTAATAATTGATATCAGGATCTGATCATTGCCTCAGATGAATAGTCAAACATAAATGCCTGCTTGAGCAAGTACCCAAGTTGAGCAATTTTTTCTGTTTCACGCTCCATTCCAACAGTGAATCATATGTTTTCTATTTATCTCTCACAACTCAGGAGGATTGGAGCAGCTTGTGCAGTAATCGCAGGAGGAGCAGTCCTTCACGGCGTATACAGAACAAACGTATGTGACACATCATCTGCTTCTATTAACCCGTTCCATATCAAATTCTGAAATCCCCATAGACTAAATACAAAGACCACCAGGTTCCTGTATGGAATGGATTAAAGTTACCCCATTCATTACTGTTATTATTGTAGTGTGTTCCCAAGAGAAGCACTGCGAATGCACGTTTTATGTCCACTTACATGTACTAAGCATCTTGTGATATATTTTATACTTAAAATGCATTTCATACTTTTAGATATATATTTGGTACATTTATAGATATATTTCAAATGTGACCCTGCACCACAAAACAAACAAAAATTCACTGGACATGAAATTTTAGTTAAGAGCATATTCTGAAAGAGCAGACTTTAAGCTTTAAAATGATGTATTACTCAAATCAAATGGACTCTCCTAACCTATCTAAATATTGGATATAAAGCACACACTCAGGAAAAGTGTGAACTTAGAAAAGAGGCTCTGAAGTACAGTATCTATTCAAGCGCGTAATCTTTATCAAGTCGTGCTGGTTGTGCGCTGAATGGGACAAAAAACGGGATTTAAACCACCAGAGTAACAACAATGAAAGGATTATCAGATTAAACTGAAATTAAGCATGCCTTATTAACACATTTTGTGTCCGACTTTTTGTTCGTTTTGTGATGCACGGTCACAAATATATTTTTGGAAGTAATAAGTTGTTCAGTTGGAGATGACATTGCGTAATTTGCAAAAAGAATTTGTTTATGCTTGTAGAATGCGGGAATCAAAATTATGATACTACAGTGTCACTTTGTCTTGTAGTGTATATGCCAAGATAGTTTCCATGATTATGCTAGCACATTTTAAGGCATATTTGTGCTCTTTGTTTGTGTTTTCTATTGATGTAGCATAATGTTGTCATAGCAAAGACCATGCCCACCACACATCCTAATCCAGCCACAAAGGAATTCATGACAGAACCAATCACAAGTTTGGAAGTTCTCAAAAAGGTGAGAAGATGTTTCCTGCCTGTCTGTTTCAGTATACTAGTTCAATGTCATTTTGTTAACCTAACATCTTTTGAAAATAATTTGAGATTATCGAGATTCAAGACAGAAACAAAGAAAAAAACAAGAACTTTTGGAACTTGTTTATGTGTACATAGGCAAGATGAAGTGGACAAATAATTCAAAGACATAATGAAATAGATATATCAACCATACTCATCAAATATTGAGGTGACCTAACTTCTGATTTTGATGTGGTGCTATTTTGTTAATATACATGTATGTGCCATTCTAGTCTTGTCCATTTTTCATTCATCAAATATGATGGAATAGATTAGCATGATTGAGAGTACAATGAAAACAGTGTTTCCTTTTTTCTTTTTCTTTTTTAGTATTTAGCAAGGCTACATGTAAATACCGTAGACATGTTCTTGACTCTAGATCTAGTATTTCCACTGATGATTTTTATTCTTCATATTATTAAATGCTACCTCACTGCTTCAGAGATAGATTCCCATCGAGACACTTTACAACTGCCTTTGGTGACTAAAACAAAAAATTCCATTGTTTTGCTTTAAAAGGGTATTATTAGTATGTTTTTATCTGTATCATATTTTTACTATATCATTTATATGGAAGCTTTCTTCTTTGTGTCAAAAATTGTTCCAGGAGGAAGACATGAAAGCCAGAATGGAGCTGTTCATTATGAGGACACAGGTTTGTGACGTGGATTATACACGAAGCTTTCACCTTTTTTTTTTCACCTGGGTTACAATTGAAATTTTTAGCCTTCTAATTACCAACAACTGACTGAGGAGGAGATATAAACATTGTATTAAAAAGTTCTGCAAAGAATTTTTTTTTTCTTGAATGAGGCCATTACATTAAGGGGATCGTTCAGTTTTGGTTGAGGTCTAATTTCAGGTTTCCAACATTTTTTGGTGAGATAATGAGAAACCTCTAATGAAATATGAAAGAGCATGTAATTCTATGAGGAAATCAACGTTTATTTGATGAAAATTGGTTTTGAAATGGCTGAGATATCCAAAAAAGAGCAATTCTTATAAAGTGTGGGACCCACACTTTTTACTTTGTTTTTGGATGTTTCAGTAATTCCAAACCCGATTTTCATCAAATAAACTTTGAATTCCTCTTAAAATGGTATGTTCTGTACTAAATCATAAGTGTTTTCTTGATATCTCGCAAAAAGTTAAAAGCCCAATTCTCATCTCCACCAATACTGTACCGTACCATCCCTTTAAAGTAGTATATCAGAGAAAATGTTAGGACATTGGACTATTAAATTGTAGGAAGGTTGTGATCTTTCAATCCATGCCGTCAATCCCTCGTTTGAGGCGAGACCCCACTTCCACGAAGCTGATGGGGTGCTATACCTCGCTAAAGATTTTTCGTTTGGGAGTTGGGAGTCGAAGTATTTGTCCATTGCAAATTAACTTTCTGCTCAGGCGTGACAAACCTGGAGGCCAAGCCAGGGTTTAATGACTCTAGCAGCTGTCGTATTACGTAAGAGCATGATAAGGATATCTGCTTGTGGCAGACCATTCAAAGTGAACTCAATTTTCTCTATCCTTTCTAAAGTTTTCAATTTTATATTCTATTGAGAAATTCTATGGTCATCCATTTTACGTTTCGAACGGAAAAAAATTGACCCGTAAATAACGAAAATACAGGAATAAGAAGGAGAGCATTGCCAGTTTGCCGGTGCTGACAATGTGTAATGCACACGTACACACACGTACACACACACGCACCATGGAGCTACATAGCCCATGCCAAAACCAAAACAATCTCCTCCTCTCGCGGTGCCCCCCCCCCCCCCCCCCCCTGTGGCGCTGTGGCGATGACTGATGCTTAGATTAGGCCAGGGTCAAGAAACAGGTGTTTTATATCTTTGGTTTTTAAGTCATTGATTGCCAAGATATACACTGGCATTATTTACGGGGGTGTAGCCTCTTCAAACGAGAGATTTGCGTCATGCACAGTCTACCATTTGATGCATTATTTGTTGTTTAGAGCAAGAAAGTACTAACTCCTTGATTAAAGTAAAGGACAAGTAGTCTTTTTCATATGACTGAAACCTTTGAGGTCTTCTTTTTTTTTCCTGAAATGACAAATAACAGAAACATGACAAAATGTCATAACATTTGCACTAAATATGGACATCTCATGCCTTCAAAGATGTGTTGTGAACAATCATGTTTTTCATGTTAATTAAGCAGAGATTGAAAAATCAATAATTTCTTTGGAGAGCATGTGAAGTATGTATCATGTCATGTACAAAACAAAAGAGGAATAGCAAGACAATCAAGTGCAGTTACAATCATTTTGCCACTTTAACCACTGTGAGATGCCTGTAGACCTTGTGCTTGTAGACACGGAGACATTAAAATGGTCATAATATTTGTTTATGCTTGAATATACGAATAATTTATGAGTTGTGAGTGCATAGGGCACGAATATCGCACGAGGCGCGAGATAAGCCACTGGTCTATTCAACAAGGCGCGTAGCGCCGCGTTGAATAGACCAGTGGCGAATCTCGCGCCGAGTGCGGTATTACGTGCCCCAATGCACGAACAAAATCATAAATTATTCGTTTTATACAACACCTTGTCCACAATCACAGTACTAAATTAGTGACCGCTAACTCAGGAAGGCCCAAAAATGAATGTAACAATTAGGTCGAGAATTGTAAACCACCCTGTGTACTGCTTTCAAACACTCGTCATGATTCGACCACACAGTCACAGGAATCACAAACTCCGCAGGGTCTATACCCATTCTACGCTAACGTTAGATCGAGTTAGGCCTGACTGTTAGGCCGATCTGAGATGTCGGTAGATCTAGTAGTAGGTCTAGACTTTGTCTATTTCCCAAAATGATTTTGTATAAAAACACAGAAAAATAATCAAATTACGGTTTCTCAACTTGAAATGAAGTCTTGATTTTGGGATCACTGTGGTCCACGTAGCAGAGCAGAGTCAAAACTAAAAACACAGCAGTAGGTATGCCGCAATACATGCAACTAGCTAGGTAAAGTAGCTGCGCGTACACGTTAACGTTGCAGTATGTACTTTGCCGCGCCTGGTCTGTGAGACTTACCGGCAGCGCAGCGCAGCCGGCCAGCACGCGCACGTACAATGTAGCTTGCTGGCGCTTTGCTGCTGTGAGCCACAGAACTCTGTGAGTGGCCATGCATTAGTAGCCCCCCACGAAGCCGTGCTATAGTACCTTCGAGCCGTGCAATAGGCCCATGCCAGGGGCCTATTGTATGGCTGTCATTCTCAATGAGTTTGGTAGGTATTTTCTATTGAATGTCATGTGACATGTTCTTGGCCAATCACAATTCGACATCATTCTGAGGTGTTGTATAATGCTTTCTATATGATTCTCCCTCCCTGCTGAAAACAGGAAATGATGACTCTGAATTTGGTGAAATTCAGGTCATCAGCACATGGAGTTGTGTCTTTGCAATGTGCATTCTCAGGTATAGACTCTGCAATTTTCTATGATTAATGTTCATTTTCATTTCAACAGGCAAAAATCTGCCAAGCCCTGGAAGAAATTGAGGGAGAGAAGAAATTTTTTGTGGACAGATGGCAGAGAAAAGAAGTGAGTGTACTGGCTCTGGTTTCTTTTCTGTTCTCTCTTTTTTTTTAATATTACTATCACTAGATTATAAATCCTTGGCATTTAGCATTGTTTTAAACATAGTGAGTTGGTTTTGGCAAGGTGAACATACAAATATATTACTATATTAATTTACTCATTAGCTCCTGTAAAGTGAATAAAGGAAAATTATTGAAAGTGAGTAAGAATAGGAAAGGGGCACTAGGAAGGCACTTTAGAATACCTGGCCCAACCCAGGTTGATATAACAGGCCAGCAGCCTGGAGAAAGAGGATGATAATGATGATGATAGTGACAGTGATGATAATGAATTGATGATAAGTGATGATGATAAAGTTGATCATGATCATCATTCGCAGTTTAGAAAAAGACTTTTTTTTTGCATTTATCAGTTAAACAGTTTCTAACTAATCACTGACAACTCGCACATAAATCTTAACAGCATCAATTTCTACTTTCACTCCAAAAGACATACAGATAATTGTGCCATATTAGATCATGTAGAATCCACATTGATTAAGGGCAGACTCCCCCTTATTCCCCTCCCATTTTCCTGCTGTGCCCTGTGTTTTAGGGTGGTGGTGGTATCACCTGTATACTGGAAGATGGACAGGTCTTTGAACGAGCCGGTGTCAACATCTCAGTGGTCCATGGCAAACTATCAGCCAAGGCAGCTGCCATGATGAGAGCAAGGTAGGGGAATGTGAAACAAATTTGCAGTTATCCAAGTAAAAAATTACTTGCATCTTTTATTCATAGATTTATTCAAATATTTATATAAGAAAAAGCAAATTTTGTGCTGTTATGTGTCTTCAGTTGTAGAATGTTTCTCACTCTACTACCACAAGTTTTAGTCATGTTTGCCTCCAGCTTTATGCGAGGGACATAATGATAGGCGGAAATGTGCACAGTGTTGTAACACTCTGGCTACATCACAAACAAAAGTGCATTTGAAATATACTACATGCAGTATGATTCATCATTCTGTACTTAATATTCACAAGTAAAATTTGATTCAATGATTCAAAATTTGATCCAAAATGAACCTGTAAAAATGTTTCCCAAATCATAAACATGCTGAAATGACATTTGTGACCCGCTACAACAAAATGATCCTAAAGTCGGGGGAGGTTGATTATTTGAAAATTGCATGATATAATACCCTAATCTTTCTGCTTTAAATTGATATATAACACATTTTATAAAAATAATCGGCTGCGGAGATATCGATGTTGAAAAGAGAGCATGTCGAGACGTCTGGAAAATCACTGTTTCGAGAAAAGCGCCCTAAAAGTCTTCCTTTCGACGCAGTCGCGATCAAGGGACACGCAAGTCAGTTTTCACCTCTGGACAATAGAAGGTAAGCCCTAGCAACCCCCGAAGAGTTCATTCAAGCACATCAGCGTCGGCAGTCTCCTCACCAACCAATCAGTGACCAGGATGTGAGAAGCGGCTGAGCATAGCGCACCCCGCCCGCACGCACCAGTCGACTGGGCAGTGTGCGAGCTTCACGCTTCGGTTAGCAGCAAGTAGCAAACTGACCAATGAGATCACTCTGGTCGTTGTTAGGGGCGGAACCTATCTGTGGCGCTAAATCCAAATTTTCGAACCAGTTTCTGCTTTGTTGAAATGCCAAAAAACATGGCTCAGAAAAACGCTATTTTTGGTCTTTTCTTTGATAATTTTGCTTCCAAATTTCGACAGATGATAGAAGACATGTTAGACTCCAATAATATATCAAAATCAGAAAATCGTAAGTTTTGACCAATTTTAATGCTCTGACTTCAAACTCGATTTTCACGGCTTCGACCGTGCGCGACTTTAGGACCTTTTTGTTGTAGCGGGTCACATTTAATTATATGCCTGAGAAGGAGTTTTGTTATTGAAGATTATGCAAGAATGAGGAAGAATGGAAAAAAGTATATGTTTGCAAGTTTGTAAAATTCTGTGAATCACTGAGTCAGTTGAAATGGTGCTGTGGTAATGGAAAAAATGGTCATGTGATCCTATTCAACCAATCAGGGGCAAGGCGCTGAAACCTGGATCTGAGTTACCTTTCTTTGCCACCGGAATCAGTTCAGTCATACATCCGGTGAGTCTGAAGTAATAAAACTTTCGGAAATATCAATTTGCAAAATAACTTCACCATGGTTAATGCAGGTAACATTATTTGCTGTTCTGTGCTGTTGTTGTGTTTTTTGAATGTTTATGAGTTTTTAAGTTTTTCCAAGTTCTGTCAGTTGTGAAATGACTTGAGCCCTGAGTAAAATATTAGGGTAACTTCTACAGCTTTTTGAGTAGGATACAAGAGATGAACATTTACAAAAGGGATGGTGTGTGAACATTTTGATTTATGTTGAGTTTAACACTGACAGAAAAAAAAGCCCTTCACAATACAGCCTACATGATCTGGCTTTCACTTTCATTTCTTTACATTGTGTCTCTGTCCTTTAGAGTTAAGGGACGTAATGAAATGATTTTAAAGTTAATAAACCATTGTGAAATTCTCTGTGTTGGTGATGATGATATGACATCTTTGGCTCCTTGTAGGCAAAACCAGGAAGGAATGGTGTTGAATAATGTACATATGTATTTAGGACGATTTGCATTACTTCATGTAGCAGAGTAAGAAGTAAGTGCTGTCAACCTTGCTTAAGTCGACCTCGCATAAAGTCGAATAATTTCTGAAGTTGAAGCTACTCCTTCAGTCCAAATAGTTTCAACTTAGTCAGGGCTGACTGTAGTTTCTTTTTATTTCCATAAATTAAAAAAAAAATCATCATATTCAAATACAAGTGAGGTAAAAATGTTTACATGGAAAGAACAACCACAACAACAAAAATACAACAGGTTGGCCAGCATCAGAAGAGGCAATGATTGTTACATCTGGCCCATATCATGCAAAGTTCGTAGATAGCAACCCTTGCTGGAAAGGCAGGTGCCTTGGTATCAACAAGAATCCCACTTCCTGATTGGCTGTTGCTATGTAAAGTTGCCATTCTACCAATAGTTGCTATCCTTACATCTTTGATGAAATGGGGTCCTGGTCTTTCATGGGGCGTGGTTTGATGACAAGCAAGTGAATCCTCTGAAAGTAAAACGAGTATGCTATGTAGAAAGTGCCCTGTGGTAGTGGGCTATTAGTTAACTCTCTCTCCATACTGGTCTCCCCTCCCAGCGGAATCCAATGGTTCCGACCCTTCACTTCAACTACCGGTACTTTGAGGTGGAACAGGAGGGCGAGTCACAGTGGTGGTTTGGTGGGGGTACGGATCTGACCCCATACTACTTGGATGAAGAGGTGAGCCTCTACACCGTTTTGAGTTTTCTAGAGGCTTATTCACACTTAAAAATTAACCCGTTGAGGACAGTTTGATTTTGCTACAACACACATTTCCCATAGATGCTTGCCTGATTATCATACTCAGGACTCGTCCTCATTGGGTTAACACATCAAAACAGAATCGATCTGGTTGAGAGAGCTGTTAGGCATGAGTTCAAAACCTAAATGTGCTGTTTGGCTGATTTTTTTTTTTAATTGCCTTAAGCCTTAATGCTCTTATTTCTTGACTCTAGCAGAGGTCCATTTTTTTTCACCCAGAGTGCTCTTCTGTTTTAAATGAATCAATTAAGTCTGACAACATAAACTTTCCCTGATATGCACTGGAGTAAAAATATCACTTCTTGCCATGTGAATCCCAGAGATTAGCTCAGAGTATTCAGGGCTATGGCCAAACTAATGTTGATAGTAAATGTAGTTCTCTCATGCAGATCTTGTCAGCTCTGAGTCTAGCATACATCCCAACGATGATGAAGGTGTATACTGTAAAAGTGGTTTCTTTCGCGGTGGTTTTATTTTCGCGCTTTTCGCGCTTTGAGGTTGAACCGCGAATTTAACATCACGCGAAAATGTTTTGAACTTGTAGCTTGTACAACGCTATCATTACCGACTGCGAATTTAAACACACGCGAAAAAGTCCGCACCGATGGAAACCGCGAAAGTTTCTGTACGCGAAAGAAACCACTTTTACAGTGTTAGAATTTCCTGTACATGGAGCTCTCACTTTTTAGGGAATATAAAGTACCACTGTGCATATGCACCAATATCTACTTCGTAATTTGATTTTAAAAAAAAAAATCTTCCATCTATGTTCTGTCACAGTCAAGATTTTTTTTTGTCCCCCTGTTCTTCTTTGCCATGCACCTTTTTGCAACTGATCAGAATCAATTCCATTGGTGAGACATAGATAGGGAATTTAACTTGGTCTTATGTTTGATGCCAAACATATTGAAATCTCTGATGTTGCTTTTGCCAACTTCCAACACATTAATGAGTGACAAATTGCCTTTTTTTTTTTTTTTTAATTTCTCATCAGGATGCAACGCACTTCCATCGGACGCTGAAAGCAGCGTGTGACCTCCATGATCCTGAGTACTACCAGAAGTTCAAGGAGTGGTGTGACAACTACTTTGTAGTGGAGCACAGAGGTATGTACATTCCTCTCAACTGAGTATGATCCATCTCAACATTATTGGCCTGTGTCACTTACTTTAGCCGACTCGTGAGCTGATGTAGTGTGGTCAGCTTAGCTGTATACTAAGCTGCCCCTTTGGCCATGAATAAAACCTTTGTGGCTGACTGTACATAAGCTCTGTGCAAGGCTAGACCTCCAACTATCAGTTAAGGTCAGTTGAGGTCAGTTCATAATCATTCGGTCAGCTCCAGCCAAGTCTGTGTGAAGTCATGTTGTCTACATATACACTCTATATCTGTTTCATTTCTCTTTAATTATTTCATTGTATCCAAAACAGTTTCAAATCTAAAACCAAAAATAACTTTAATATCAAAATTAATACACCATAACAAAAACACAGAGACTTTACCAAAGAGACCTGGGAAACAGGATGTTTGATGGGATGTTCTAATCTGAACTTTGAAACACTGGTTGTGAGAGAATTTTTTTGTTTGTCTGTTTGTTTTTTTTTCATTTTCAATTTGATAAGATGGCTGGCTGGCTGAGCTGCACTAGGTGGTCTTCCATGGCGTCCAGTTGTGAATACTGTGGAGTGGACCAAATCAGACTGCAGTAAAATAAAAAGAAGGGTGTTTTCAAATCAGAATGCAGTAAATTAAAGAAAAAGGAAAAAGAAAAGGGAAAATGGTGTTTTCTTCTCATGTTCTTTTCAGGTGAGCGAAGAGGAGTTGGGGGAATATTTTTTGATGACATTGACCAACCGACTCAAGATAAGGCATTCTCTTTCATCAAGGTAAGCTCCACTCAAAACTTCTGGTCACTTGGCTTTAAAAGGCAAATGTGTTGGTTCTATATTACCACTCCTTTTTCATATTTCCATGCACATCTGTGTAAGTTGTGAGCTGTATGTTTCATTTGTTCCTCGTGCACTCTTTAACCCTGTCAGTACCATTGACAACCTTCGTGTGCACAGTGTCATTGGCATTTTGAGATGTTGCTTCCCTGAGGGATAAATCTGATAGTATCCTCAGTATTTGTAAAGAGGATTAACTTTAACCCGTTGAGGACAGTTTGATTTTGCTACAACAAGCATTTCCCATAGACACCTACCCGAGTATACTCGGGACTGAGACAAAAACACTGCCAAGAAGTTCATATCCTAAAAGAAAATGTTTGTTATATCATGGATTGTATACGGTTGCATTGGATGGACTTCTCATCAAGTTTATGTGATGTCACTCTCTCATTGTTCCAGAGCTGTGCAACGGCAATTCTACCCTGCTATCTGCCCATCGTTCAAAAGCACAAGGACGACGGTTACGGCTATGATGAAAGGTGACCATGATTTATGGCATTTGCTTTTTCTTTTTAAGGCTTCAGCACTATCACTTCAAATTAACAATATATATCTAAGCATATTTGATCAAGCTCCTCTAGGTACAAAACTGTGTAGAACAAAGCACACATTCTTTAAAGGAATATGTAATTGCATAGTTTTGGTTGGGACCTAACTTTGGATTTCTAATATTTTTTGGTGAGATAATGAGAAACCTCATATGAAATGGGAAAGAGCATGTAATTCCAAGAGGGATTCAAAGACGTTTATTTGATGAAAATTGGTTTAGAAATGACCGAGATAGCCAAATAAAGAGGAAACCCAATAAAAGGTGGGACCCACCTTTTATGAGGATCACTTTGTTTTACTTTGCTTTTGGATGTCTCAGCCATTTTCATCTTATAAATCTTGAATTCCTCTTTGGACGGTATGCTCTGTATTATTTCATAAGTGGTTTCTTGGTATCTCACAAAAAGTTAAAAGTCCAATTCTCATCTCCGCCAATACTATACCATCCCTTTAAAAACGTCATTACTGCTTTAAAGATATCTATGATAAATTCATGTATGTAAATAATAGTCTTTTAGGTCTTATTGTCAGCTGGATAGATTAGAAAGCATTGTTCATCAATATGCTGTCTAGTTCTTAATGCCTCTGTATAAATGTGAACAACTCAATATAAAAATGGTAATGTTTGAGTTTTTAACTAAAACGTCTCTTAATAAGACAGAGATTATAAAACAGATATAATTGATTGTTTCAGTTTGTACTCATTCCGCGTACCCTTTGTGGAGTGATAAGACTATTGTTTCTCTGTATTGTTCAATTTTCAGGCAATGGCAGCTCTTGAGAAGAGGGAGGTATGTACATTGTATGCTGTCTTTGGTTTAATGTCACTCATGAATTAGACATATCAGAACCTGTCTTACATAGCCCTTCTTGTGCTTCATTCACCAATTGGCACACATTCTGGAGCATTTTCTTTGCCAACTGGTGCAGATAATGTCTTGAAATTAGTTGTCATTGATTAGACATTACCTAATCCCCCTGATCCCTATTGCATCACCTTGGCCTACCTGTTAGACTGAGGCACATTACTTCACCTAAGTGGGTTTGCTAACTTTACATCTTAAAGTTAAGTTTGCATTAATTAATATGAAATGCAGATGAAAAAGCTTGGAGGGTTTGTTAGGTGCCTGGGCGCATAAAGGGTTAATCACCCAAAATGACCTTTTTCTCCTTTTTAAATTTTTATACAAAGGCTAGTGTATTGGGGCAGTCAAGTTATGACCCTGTGTCACATTTAACCAAAACTCATATTATAGCTCTGTGTCATGAGAAATTAATGCTGGTACAATTCTCATGGAATGAAAAAAAAAACAATAACCAACAAACAAACGTCAAGAAGTATCTTGTGCCCAATAAAACTAAATATTAATAAGCATAGCTTGTAAGAGCAGACTCCTCTGCAAATCTTGGGCCCCAGTCACATATAAACACGGATGCTCAAGGATCTACACGGTGATCCGGGGAGATCCGGGGAGATCTGGGATAGTTTCGACCTCGATGGAGTGTAGACGAGCGTTGGTATGACTGTACACACAGTATCAACACAGCAGCTACACGGATAAGGCCGGAAGAGCGCGGCGTCTGCACGGACCAACACGGCATCTACATGGATCAACACGGCAGCTACACGGCAGCCACACCGACCACCCCGGATTGCTCTGCCAACACGGCAATCCCCGGATGATGCCGGATGTTTTTGCCCTCCAAAAGATGCTGTGTTGGCCTCCCGGATGTCCCCAGATCTACACGGATATACACTGATGACCAAGGATGTCCAAGGCATCAACACGGATCTCTCCCCGGATCACCCCAGATCAGATCCGGGGTGGTCCGGGGTGATCCGGGATGTTTGTGTGACTGGGGCATTATATAAATTTTGTTCAAGTCCATTACAAGTTACCACTATTTTTAGCATTGATGGCTGATTACAACACAAAGTCAATAGTATTTTGAGATGATCGTCCTTGGAGAATTAATTGCTAGTAGGTCTAGAAAGACGACACAGTCATTGATAGTATTCCTGTGATACTGTACAAGAAATTCACAAAGTCTACCTTACACAAATCAAATATTTGACTTAGATAAAGCTCCATGTAATTGCAAGCTGTAGATGGAAATAGCAAAGGTATGGCCTCAAAAGCCTTGATTTTGTCTACACTCAGTTTACTTTAAAGATTTGAGCGGAGTGGTGTAAACTAGGTTGCAGAATTTCCTGCATTTTCTCCATCTGTAGGTATGTGGAATTCAACCTGGTATACGACAGGGGGACCAAGTTTGGACTCTTCACCCCAGGGGCTAGGATCGAGAGTATCTTGATGTCTCTCCCTCAAACAGCTGTGAGTATGGACTGAAACACATATACAAACAAAGAAAGAAAGAAAGAAAGAAACAAACAAACACACAAACAAACAAACAAACAAACAGATTATAGATGGATTGATAGATTGATTTATAAGATGATAGATTGATTTACAGATTGATAAATTGATTTATAGATTGATAGATTGATTTACAGATTGATAGATTGATTCATATATTGATAGATCGATTCATGGGTCAATAAATTGATTGATAGATTGATAGATGCATAACTTGCCAAATCTGATAGAAGCTGAGGACATATATTTTGAACTCTTTAGTAAGTGTTGTCCTTGTGACAAAGTACAAATACAAAAAACAAAGAAACAAACTGTAGGACTTATGTTAAAACATTAGCACAATTTACTCGTATCAGATTTAAAAAAAAAGAAAATTCTTCCTTTTTCACCATAAAAGGAAATTTCATCCTGATGTTACATTTCACCCCCCCCCCCAAAAAAAAAAAAAATATATATATATATATGAACTGTTAGTTTTGGAGAATAAGACAAATTGGCAATTCTGTGTGATGTAGGTATTGAGTAGCTCTCCATTTGTTTCTTACACAAAATTTCACTTATTTTTATTTTTCTCATAATATTTGGGCACAGACTGAACTTTAATCTGCTGAGGAGGACATGCAAAAATGCATTACTCTCTCCTTTTCTTTTTTTTAATGAACATACCAAGAACAGGTGTAGAGATAATTTTTTCACAGGCAAAAAAAATAACAATTGCTGACTTTTGTTGACTAATTTCAGAGAGAAGTATTAGTTTATATCTTCTAAAATGTGTTCCCAATTTAAGGATCATTCATGAATTTTACAGTTAAAGAGTTGTGATCATTCTATAAGTGATAATATCATTGGTATATGACCAGAACAGGGCTCGAATAGAGGCAAGGTATGTGTTATACATTATGAAATACTACCAATGAATGTGAAAAAAAAGATACAGCATTTAACAACAGAAATGTGTATTCTAGGACTTGATGACTTCAGGTTAAGCATTACAGTCCCATTTCCCCTAAAGACAAACACTTTAGAGATAAACATTTGAAAAAAAAGCAATATCATCCCATCTGAGTTAGCATTTCATTGGTCTTCTGCCCACAGAGTTGGAGATACATGCACTCACCAGTAGAGGGCAGCAAAGAGGCCAAGCTGACGGAAATTCTCAAGAACCCTCGTGACTGGGTCTGAGCTCTCGAGACTAAGACTTGTGCAATTATAGGCAAACTAAAGTGCAGGCAAAGATGCCATAGAGAGATGTACACAGTCAAGTTCCAGTAGTACAGAGGTCTGTCTTGCTTTTCTGTCGTGTATTTGATTTTACAAGATGTGCAGGTAGATTTTATCTCAGTCCGTTGTGAGACTTCTTGGCCCCATTTCGTGGAAATTTGCTGTCGTGGTAATTCGGTGCTGTAATGGGAAGCGTCGTGGTACATGTAACGACAAAAATCCTGCTTCCTAATTGGTTGTTGCTAAAAGAATTATCTTTCATGAAATGAGACTCTCTGCCAAAACGTGGCACGGTGAAAGTATATTTTTCAAATAAGGCTGTCTCTGAATCAGAAAATAGAGGGCAGTCTTCAGGTCAGTTTGATTTTTGTTGACCGTTTTCTTGACCCGTTTCCTACGGGAACCTGGTGGCCTGTGTATTAAGTCTATGGGGATTTCAGAATTCAGTATGGAATGGGTTAACCTTCCATACGTCCAACCTTTTAGCAGTCCTTTTCAGAACTCTCTGTTTAATACTAAGCTCTTTATCTCCACCCTTATTAGTTCTGCATGGAATAATTTTTGCAGCGAAAGAATACCCCTTTCTTTTCCTTTTTCCACTTATTCATCCTCTCTTTTTTTTTTTCTTAACAGTCCTTCAAATACATGTAACTCTGTCACCCGAGGGTACATTGAAACTCTTTCTCTCCACTAGAAATTTCATGAATTGTACATGCAATGGACTCCCATTATAATGAAGTCCTTGGGACCGGCAGTTTTATTTCATTTTATCGAAATTTTGCCATAACAGAACTAATAAACAATAAAAATACATAGAGTGGATAATGTTGTGGCCCTGATTTTTACTTCGTTGTAACCGGAATTTCATTATAACTGTGTTCATTTTAACAGGAGTGCACTGTACTTAGGACAGTACAATGTATCAGCATCATTTTTCATTTTATTTACATATATTGAAACTTCCAATGTATTGTGCTGAAAGACACACACTTTAATTCAGCCTCATGGAATGTGATAGACATTGACATTCTATATAGTTTGTGAACAAAGCATCTTCCTGAGGCTTATGTCTTTGTGTGAATGCTGTAAATTCCAGAAACCATTGAATGGCCTCCTCTGTATTGCTACATGTTCCAAATCTATGCATATTCCTATTCAAGAGTACTTCAAAAGACAAATATGTCATGAATTGTATTTGTGATAATGCAAGTCCAACAGATATTACTAACGACCTTTCCACAATCTTCATTTAAAAGATTAACAAAAGAGTAAATGATGAAAAGATCAGTATACAGGTAGATTAGAAGGATTAGGATGTGATTGGAAGGAAAATCTTGGGAATTGTGATTACTTTACCTATTTGACTACATGCACTTTGTGAGTGAGGTGTGTTTCTTGAAATCCTTGAGTGGATACCTCATCTCTCTGTGCTTTTGTTGCTGTTTTTTGTTTTTAGCCTTGAAACCATAGGGAGAGCAGTGAAATTCAAGCAAGTATAATCTCAGGAGGTGAAAAAAACAGGAAAACTATCCTGTGCAGTATTGGTGATTAGATGAACTGTATGTGAATTTTAATGCCCTTATGCTCCTTTTTATTTGGAACGCTTGGGAGAAGAATTAGACAAAAGACACTCTGATATAAATTAAAGTAGCCAAGTCTTTATGTAGTGGAGAACAGTATTGTAGTTTAAGAAACTTGATACTGGATTATAGAAGAGATCAGGTTATGTTTCTGGGTTTGTTATTTGGTGAAACACCATAACTAACAATGAAAGAAAAACTTTTTTTTTTTTGCCATTCGTATTATGGTCTGGCTGTGCATACACCCAATTTTGTTTATTGTACCATTTATGATCTTTGCGCATCTCACGAGGGACAAGTGATCTTATAGGGGAATCCAGTTCAGGATATAAGTTAGTCTAATGAGAAAGAGTGAAATATTATGAGTTCAATGGTAAAATTGACATGGTCAGCTCACTCATTTGCATATTCATATCCACTGTACAAGAACAGTTTTGCAGAAATTAGCAAAACTTTTTCCTACTTTTTTCTACTAAAAAAATTTCATAATTTCCTTATTTTTCATCCAATTTCAGTCAAATTTTTACCGTTGAACCCATAAGATTTTACTCTTTTTATTTTATCAGACTAATTTATTTTTGGACCGGATTTCCCCTTTAACAAAAACTTTCTTGTGTATTCATATCATAACGGTATTGTGTCTTGTATGGAAGAAATGGAAAATATTTGGACAAAGAAATTATTGATCAGAGATGTACACCAACATATCTGAACACACTTTTGTGTCATACACTCAGTAAGGGCTTACATTTTGTCCTGCTTCAATTTGTTTTCCAGAATGCCTTGTATCATGATACTCTATGAAAATGTCGGATTAAATACAGTATATATTTTCCAAATCGCGTTTGTCGTTGTTCTGTTAAAGTCTTGTTATGATTCCAGCACACATCCTATCAGTGAAATAACACTGTGGTCCACAATATTGCAAGGTCGCCCTCTGTTGACTATTCTATTTTAATTGCAGTGTTCTGCACAGTTAAATACAAATTCCTCTGATGATTACATGTGGCACCATGTCATATAGAGCAGAACCTTCATATAAAGAGATCGGATATAAACAAACCCCTTATAAGAAGGCGATTTTGTTATAAAGATGTCGGATATAACAAAACCCTCCTAAAAGAAGGTGATATTGCAAGTCCCAACTCTATAATTATTATATGTTTTTGCACCCTGATGTAGTGATAAGCCTGATATAACAAGGGAATTGCCATGGTTTTCAGGTCCTCGTTATGACGGGTTCCCCTGCATTATGAAATAATAATAATTATGGACAGTGTATCTGCCAAACAGACACAGTGGAAAAACAATAACAAAATATCCTGGTTTGCAATTCACTGGCGACACAAATAATACAATGAATTGTCTTCTAACTTCATATATATATATATATATATATATATATATATATATATATTTACACATACATTTGCCCGTCTCTCGTGATGTCCGTGGTTCTGTCTATCTATCTGTTTATTTATCTATCTACCTATCTATCTATCTATCTATCTGTCTGTCTGTCTGTCTGTATCTATCCATCTATCTATCTACATATCTGCCCACCTATCTATCTGTCTATCTATCTATCTATCTATCTATCTATCTATCTATCTATCTATATGAAGACTTTGTTTGCAAAAACCGATAAGTCCATATTTGCCAAATGGAGATATTTGCGATTAAAGGTCAAGAAAAATAAAGAGAATAATAAGAAAATTTTTGCTTCTTTTGACCATAACTTTAAAAATATACCTTTTTATGTAGTGACCAATATATCATTTAAAAGGTATTATTTTGTACTTTATGACAGATATCGTACTTCAAAATCTTCAAAAATGGACTTATCGGTTTTTGCAAACAAACCCTTCATATCTATCTTCCAATGTATATATTTTTGGATTTATCTAAATTTGGTGCACATATCATCTGTCATCAGGTCCTTTGGAACTAGCAGACGTGTGGTCAGTAAATTACCAGTCACCATCATGGTAATAGTCAACATTTATGCATTCAACTTCTGTGACTCTATTATGTTTCTGCTGGAAATGGAAAAAAATGAAAAAATGTAAACAACATTCATCAATACACTACTCAATCACAAGACAAAACATACTAAATCAAAGAACTAAGTGAAGGATCTTTGCATCATAGTTTATTTACATTTTTACAGAACGCCTTCATATTCAGCCTTACTTGTCAGTTTTGAAGTGCCAACTGTACAACATTTATAAAAACATGTCATTGTCAACTGTAAACATCTAGAGAGGTATCAATAGAGTACAGATTGTATATATTTACACGTACATCTAAAGCTAACGAGAACTTATAAAATAAAGAATTCATACTGTCATACCATGGTAGAACGTGTACTATATAGTTCCGATGTTTGTATGACTTGAAATCAGTCATATTACGTTTGAAAAGAAAACGACTTCAGCACTATGAAGTAGAGGTTGCGAACTCCATTCTGAAAGAGAATACAGTATACAAATTTCATAAATACTAGTACAAGACGTCAGTCCGATGTGTTTTACTATAATGCATCTTTTCACAGGATGCGACTATGACTTGTACTTGTAAGATCAGAATACTAACACCAGAGACATAGTTCATATACTATGAGTCATGCACATCATACACCATCCATCAATTTGAACGGAAACAGCTTCTTCCAAGCATAGAAAAAAGGAGGAATAACCTTTTGCTTTTTTTTTTCTCTCGAAAATAAAAACAGATGTGGTGGACTAGTAGTATAGTCCGTTTGGTAATAATCACACAGCAATAGCAACTTTACTTGGCTGCAAGTGCCTGCAATAAAGACCATACACACCAGACCATTACTTTACGGTTGTCATAGATTGGGTGCTGTACAATTACGGGGAAGTTGAAATTTTGAGGCAGATCTTGAATGAAATAGGCCTTTGTCTTTTTCCCGTAAAAAGCAATACAGGAACAAGTACGGGAAAATAGCGGTATCTCACAGACTGAACTCATTCACTGATTAGAGTTTATTTTTTCCGTAAACTAGGAAATAAAAGTTGTTTGGTTTGCCATTCAAGAAAAGTCTCCGTGAAGAAAACGCTTTCCCGTAGGCCTATGTTTCGGTTTTGAATCTTTTAAATTCGTCTCGTCTTCTCTCGTGTTTAGTTCTTTACCTTCTTTTGTTACATTTTGTTCTAATTCTTACTTCGACGGCATATTCCTCATAAGGATGAATAACTTTCGAGTAATGTTGGAACTCTTGAAGGGGTGCGATGCCTCTCACATAAGTACTGTGTCTTTTTCATTGCCTAACATTCTACGCAAAATAATACGATAATGAAATGATCCATGTCGCAATCAATATGTAGGTCATAAAACATCATACAAATTGGAAATAATGGCGATGATTTTGATCTTTTAAAATTGTTATAATACTGAGAGAAACGACAGTAATAATGCCTAATAGTAATGATATGCAATGAAAAACTAATGAATAATAAGTGATGAATGTGTTGAGCATTCATATGAAGTTTCCTTTCGAATGTCAAACGAAAATATATGCCCTGAATAATATATGTTTGAGCTAGATTGTAGAAATCAATAACAAATCAACATAAGTGAATTAAGATGGAATATGACTTGTTTCGAATATCTTACTGACAAAAGCAAATAAATCAACGTCAGTGTCATAGACAGATCTCGTTGCTATGAGTTTCGCTTTACATAAACTTGAATCATGTCAGAAAGAGGTAAGCACTATCTGGGCACCCGTCCCGCTCCATCATGAATATTCATCATCTACATGTATCCGTTATACCGTTGAAATACATATTGTTTTCATTTCCCGGCAGCGTTTCTACATTTCTCGGCAAAACTGAACATTTTTCCATCTCCCGGAGAGACGTTTCAACATTCCCCGTTGATGCAATTTTTCGAGATTTTTACATTTCCCGGCCATACGTTTTGCACGTATCCAGCGTTCTGCCATTTACTAGTACAGTATCTTACTGCCTGATGAATATTCATGATGAAGCGGGACGGGTGCCCAAATAGTGCTTACCTAAGAAAGAACATAATCACTTGGCGTTCTCGGGAAGGCGGACGTCATAAATACATATGACACAAGTAATAAATACTCACGGATTTTCAGTACACAGTCAAATAAAATTGTTGACGTACATAGATACAAAACTTTGCCTGCATTTCTTGTAAAGAGCTTAGTAACACTCTGTATTCTATACCCCAATAGCGCCCAGGCTCCGCCGTGCAATGATTAGTAATTATAATCTTTATACATACGCAGTGAATAACAGTAGTTACAAAACACAATAATTATACCCGATTCTATCGATGATTCGATATTGAATAGTCAAGAGGTATGGTGTCTGGAAACGTTATTTCGTACATCAATGTTTCAGTCAAGATACCTGACATTACTATTTGTAGGCGCCACGTAGGGTCATTTAATATACACAATAATGCTCTTGTGTTATAACAACTTGTTCACATTGTAAACACATCGTCCGTTCTTTGTGCCAGTGAGAAAAACACGTGCAGTGCTCAGTTCTCTTCTGCTTGTGGCGATTAGGGAACTCAATCACAGTGCGCCATGAAACTTTTCCAAATACAATTGATGATGATGGCATTATCGTCAATCTGCTTGTAGAAAAAACAAATAGAGCTCCTTCAAATGAGGTTCGGTCTTGGTGAAAAAGATTCTCACGAAATGGAGAATCATTGTCCTGTCACGTGGGGTTGTTTCACTTTTTCTTTCTTCTACAGAATTTCGTCAGAAAGTTGCTCGATACTGCATGGTACCGTGCAATCGATGTTCGCGCCGAGAATCGCATCATAAATGGCCAGATTATCGTCTGATGAATAACGCAATCCATAATGTCCTGCATGACAAAAAGTACCATCATGACCGAACTCTGTATGTTCTTCACCAGATCGATTTATTCTGACTTTGTTCCCAGTTTTCATCGTAAGTGCACGCATTGCACTCGATCGATCTACAGTATCGATACCATTTGCTCGTCCGATTGTTTGATCAAATCAGGTGATTGTATGATGGACGGAAACCGGCGCGCGTTCACCACACATCATACCTGTCGTCTGCGTGCAGTGAATTGATAGGAAGAACGCTATGGATAGAGCCGCTTTCTTCTGCTCTTCTTCCCCGAAGCCAGCAATCGAAGCCCTTCGTTAGGATCCACCAGAGCGAGAGTCCGTTCGTCGATGCCCAGCTGTGCGGCCAACACACCGATGTCCACCCCTACGATCAGCCGCATAAAGGCCAGTAGCTCCATGTCCTCCCCTGCGAGAGAGAGAGTGGAAAACAAACACTTCGCCTGTATATGAATTTGCATCTACAGTCAAACCTGTCTATAGCGACCACCATCTGTAGCGACCACCTGCCGTATGCGACCACTTTTACATCTAATCACAAAACACGTTGGTTGAGGACGTGATGATGTCTTACCGGAAATGTCGGCAAGAGTCACGTTCTAGTTTCTGTAATCAATCCTTGTAAATTAGAATCACGGGGGAATGTTTGCTTCTCAGAGTACGCAGTGCAAGGTAACATTTACGATACAAGTCCGTTCACTCACTGTCCCATTTGAGGTTTAAGGTCAATTATCTAATGATACTCCTTTTGGGCGTGGCATTTAAAAAAAATACCGATGTGTCACTTATTCGATAAAGTTGTATGATAATGACATGCACACTTTTTGTAATGTTTGGGCGTGGTTAAAGATGTTTCTTACAGTGCGTAGAATGTGCTAGCGGGTAAAGTGTAGAACATAGAGATTCAGACCCACCTGTGAATGGGTTTTTCTTGGGGCAGGTTGGATTGCAATGTGGGCAAGTGGCGTGATCTATTCTCCGCCTCACACAATTCTTGCCCAACCCTCTCTGGTTCTCAACCGCTCGTTGCGCAGCGGCAACCCCGCCGACCGGCCGTTCACCATCTCTGCCTGCCGCCCGCTCGGTTCGCTTCCCTTTCCGTTCTCGTCTGCCGCGTCGATTCGTCGACGTCGAGCTTGATTCCGTACTCGTGACGGGTACTTCGTCTTCGATGAGGCGCTGGGGAACCGTCGTCGCCCTTATGGAGTCTCGACGGCCTTTTCCTCGATTTCGTCGCCGCTTTTTCTGTGGTCTTCTTCTGCTTGTTGTCGTTGTGGCTTCTACACATATTGGTAGAACATTTTTGGTATGTCAGCTCTGATAAGACTGCATTTTAGAAAACACTAAATATGTACTGATTGGATTTGAACATTTAAAGACGTAAAGTCATCACATTCGACACCTACATGGATCGTTACCAAACACTCGGGTTCACGATTCATACATGCAAACAATTTCGAGAGAGTCTTGTCTGGAGTTTTTGATAAAAAAGGTTTTCCTTTTTAAAAACGGTGACGAATGATAAGAAAATTCTTACATTAATTGACTGTCCGGATGACATGACTGAAAGACCAGTGTTTGTCCGGTCAATTTAAAAAAAATCAAACAACAATTATGAAATTAGGGTCAAGCGTCATCACAGTGAACAGAATATCTACCTTTAAAAAAATCATCAGCTCCTCAAAACTTTCGTGATAACAAACAGTCAAATTATTTTAACGTCGCCAAAAGTTTTTGTCTCGTTTTGCTATATAACATCAATAAATCTGTTTAACGAATTTTGCTTTTGTCCAATGAAGCACGGTACCTGTGGTTGTTATTCTCGTGACGTCATCACTCGTTTCTTCCGCGGTCTCCACATCGCCACTCTGTCTTGTAGTTTGACTGGCGCCTAGTTCGCTGTCCCCTAAAACTGGCGATGGTGCGTTGGTCACTCCTTACCAAAAGAGAAAGAGAGAGGAAAGCAAATTAAACCTGATTGGCTTTAAATGATCAGCTTGCGATACTTTGTATGTGCTCTGTTAATTTAACGGTGCTGCTACAATGTTATCATAGTCTCCGATGTAGTTAGAAAACAACTTCTTACGGCATACATTATACATAGTTTAAAGTACATTATGATATAATGTAAATGAGTACTATACAACATCTACAACAACCTATGACAATATCACAAAATCACTGCATATGCACATTTCACAAGCTCAGGCATAGTTTCTTTATGACATCTATATATTGGTTAACTGTACGCCATGAACATGATTAAAGGACATTTTCTCTGAAGACATGGTCACTATAGTTATTCACTTCACCTGTTTCAACAAGAACATTTCGAAATTTAAGGTCCAGTTGGCATGAAAGTGGTTCCATTATTGCTTATGCCATATTTTCTGAAGTGTCTGAGCGTTATTCTGTTTACCTTGGTTGGTGGGCTCCTTCAGAGGTTCGTGGCTTTTTAACCAACACTGCAGACTCTTGGAAAACTTCACGTTTCGTACCCTGATAGAACTCCAGTCGCTGCCGAACAGAAAATTAGTTCATAGATTTTGTTTATCATTGACACACTGAAGACCCTTTTTAACAGAGCCGTTGTCTAGATGTCCCGCACAACGTCAGGGTAGCGTCCGGGTAATCTTTTAGGGTGTTTTGTTCTGGGTTTTTTTAACCCTGCCTGTTAAAACCATCCCAGCAAA
Organism: Diadema antillarum; assembly: GCF_040938485.1. Classification (NCBI taxonomy): domain Eukaryota; kingdom Metazoa; phylum Echinodermata; class Echinoidea; order Diadematoida; family Diadematidae; genus Diadema; species Diadema antillarum. The sequence continues at coordinate 1,283,732 of NW_027271715.1, forward strand.
ATGTCGTTCGGACGTTGTCGCGGTAACCTTTGAAAATTCTACCCTAGCAAGCAAGGGTAATTACTCCAACATTCTACCCCGAAATTACCTCGACATTACCCCGACATTACCCCGACAACCCTTTTGATAGAACGCTCAGGCGGTAACATTCCTTTGATACACGGATGCGCAGGAGTCCAAATAGAATGGCACACCGCTCACCGATCACATGCATGGATTGTTACCACACCAACTTCGCGCGCATGAACGAAAAGGTTGTCATGGAAACCTAGTCAGAGAAGGTTTTCAGTCTGTGTCTTTTAAAACGTTTACCCCTCGCTCTCTTCTACAGTTTTATTGCCCGATGCGAGGAATTTTGTTCTCCTGACGGTGTCGCGACGTTAATTGTCGGGGTAAGGTCTGTTAAAAGAGGGTATGAGTGGTACAATATTATTGTAGTAGCAAATTCTCTTGGAATTTCCTACCTCCCCTTCTCCCCCCCCCCCCCCGCGTGTATGGGCGCAAACACATCCTCGTATACACACGTCAATTCTTTCTAAACAAAGTTTCATCCGTCGATGGAACTACGGCTTGACGTTTAGAGTTTATGTAACAATCTGTAGCACGACGAAACAATCAGAAACTCTATTCTGCCAATATTACCGTCCTGATGGTTTTGTTTTCTAGGAGGAATTTCGTTGCCTTCAGAAGAATCTGATTGTTGCATAATGATTACATACTGAAAACAAACAGAAGATGATCTTTACTTCTCAAAGGTGCTATTGCTGATAATGGTCTCCTCCACTCTAAATTCATTACTATACTTGCGTCACTACTAAAACTAACAAAACGGGTATACATGTGTTAGCAGTAAAGTATATCGTATATCAAGATCTTAATAGTCGGCCAGGAGATGATAAAACTCACAGATAACACTCTTCGTAAAGCTCCTCCTCCTCCTCCTCCTTCCCCCCCCCCCCACATCAATATAATTCTGTGCATATAACACACTAAAAGAAAATTGACGCCTGATTGTTGTTGTTTTTTTTTCTGTGACATTTCTGCTGGCCACTCACCTTCTTTGTAACACCATGTGTCCGTAGCAAGCAGGAGCAAAAACAGCCCTGTAAGAAAGGTAGGAAATTCACGCATCAGTTCACCATGTTTGATGTTACCATGGCAACGGATAATGATTACTAAATGGCGAATCTTGCACACTGCACTACACCTTCAGCATGACAACCGTAAATGAAATTCTGGGGACTATTTGTCGTCGTTTTTTCTGTACATCAATAACAAAAGAGAAAATCGATAACGTGGCGTCATTTTTGAGACCTTCTTTCTTACGTGGCGTTTCTAAGCGAGGCGCGCATCTTTCGACCAATCCGCTGCAAGTATTGCCAGTGACGTAACTCTCCAAGAGGTCCCTGCATGTTCACCCGAAGCTGTACCTCATCATACAGCCACTGGAAGATATACACTGGAGCTGGAGACAGTGAGAGGGTAAAACAAATAGAAAACGAAATAAACTGTTTTGTTGGTAACATTTATTGGTAACATTTGCACTGATTTCGTTTTTTGCATCAAAGTTCCATCACCTCATAACAGTGGAATAAAATCTAATATGTATATTTATTATGTTAATATATATATATATATATATATATATATATATATGAAGAGCTTGCAATCAAAAGGCGCTAAATCCATCATTTTCCAATGGACTTAGCGCCTTTTGGAAGCAAGCTCTTCATATATATATATATATATGTATTATATATATATGATATGCCACTTTAAGTGAGCCACGAGTCGATAATAAATTCGACTCTTATAAAAATGATCAAACCAGCCAACTGTAATGACATGAAGTAACTGTTTTTTTGTTTGTTTGTTTGTTTTGTTTTTTTGTTTTTTTAAGTTTTAGGTTTTTTTCGCGAAACGGTTACATCTTATTAGGTGACGTGATAACCGGGCGTGATACACGTATCGCTGTCTTGGCTGCTTACAAACTCTCGATGTGTTTCCTTCTTTCAACTGTGTTCACAGAGAAGTCATTATATACATGTTTATCTATCGCAGTGGTGATGAAACGTTTAGTATTTTCCTTTTTGACTCTTTGATAAAATCAACTCGAACTTGAAGTAAAGTTTCCCTGCTTTCTGGGCTTGGAGAAGTCTGGTATTTCCGCATTAATTTAGGGATGTAAACCTCTCTGAATAGCTCGTTGGAAATCATTGACATAAGCGCGTAAAATTTCCTGGGGTGATGGGGAAGGGGGTTGATTCTTACTTTTTAAAGTTTGGTGAATCCTGAATCCATAGAAGCACTTCCACGCGTCTCTGTGAGCTGCCAGACACCTGTCAGGGACGACGCTGTTCCAAAGCCTGTATCAAAGAATGAGTTGTTTCACAGACTTAGATTCATATGATTACATTTGTGATAAAACGAAACAATCTTACAAAACTGGACTTATGTGCATTTGACAGCATAACAAATTTAATCCAGATTGCATAAAATGGTAATCCCGTGGATACATCACATGGATCTCCTCAGGCTCAGGATTGAATCCTTTGAATGACCCTCTACAAGTCCTTCAACTTACCGGGCGTCATCATAGGTAATTCAGGTAATTGACTCGCGAACTAAGCAACGGAATCAAACGTTAATTTGCGTAAACAGTGACCAGATACAACATTTTGCGCTGGATAAGGACAAAATGAATTATTCCAATCAATGACAACATTCTGCTCTAAACATTATACCAATTTGACCCATAAGCTCTACGCATGGAGATTTTTAGGATACATAGAACATTTCATATTTTCAATAATTCTTATTATTTTGGGGGATATTTAAGGACATTTAATATGCACATCAGTGCTTTAAAAAAATCTGTGATTGGTTCTTGCAAAAACACAACAGTTTATCATGTGATATACTGGCACAATTTCTATCTGTTCCGGCCTCATTTCCCGAAATCGATGTCAAATCAAGGGTATCGGACTAACTTCGTTCCCTCTCGCAAACTGCGCGCCGGATTACAGTAGAGTCCCGGGGAGCAGTCTGGGGCCGAGTCACCCAGGGGTTCTGTCTCCAGAAACCAACCGGAGTCGGCTAGTCCAACTACGCGGGCCGAACTGCCTGCCTCGGCCATTAGGATCGAGATGCGGTCCAGATTTAGTAACACCCCGGTAGCACCAGCGCTGAAAATGATAAGCATAAAAATACTACTAACAAAATAGTACACAGACCCTCATTCAGACCCTCATATCCGACGATGCCAAAGATAAAAATACGCGAATAAGTATTAAGCAAAAGCGATGGATGAATGAATGAATGCGTAGATGAATGGTATGCAAATAAATGATAACCTAGCGATAACGTAATAGCAAACAATAATTGGAGTTACATGCTTGGTGGAAGTTTAGAATAGAACATAATTCCGCAAACGAATTGTGCATGCAACAAAATGCTTGTTTTGTTTTATTTTACCCTTTCTCTGAGTCTGAAAATCTCCATAGATTTTCTTCAGGAACAATCAATGGCTTCTGTTATAGGCAACGAAATAATTTCTACATCCACTGCTTTGAAAATGCCATGACTTTATTCTACACAATGAGACGTCTTGTGCTTCACGAATTAATCTCATGAACTCCGAAACTCCGTCCTATAGACAACGGCACCTGCGGGAATGGCACCTATTGTCATTTTTTTTTTTAGTTTATCAAGTTCCCAGTGGTCGTCTGCCTTTACTAACCTGCTTCCCGCCAAAACCAGCTGCTTAGCGTCCATTAGCCCCTCAGACAACAAGTCACGGATAACTTGCTGCAGGATTAAGGCCCCCATGAACGAGTAGCCGCCTGCAGGACAAAGGGAAAATACCATATGGGTAAAGTGGTCCTCTGGACTCAAGACAAAATTGATAAATATTACCCTTGCGCAAGTTTTAAACTCATATTAGTTTATTTATTTATTTCTAATCTTTTGTCAGGGTAGTCCATTCACCAAATAGTGGTCTTCCATGGAGCCCTGAATAATATTGATGAACATATGTACATTAAATAGCAAAACGTATATACAGAAGATGACATAATACAGTGTAGATACATACCAGCATACTGTACATTGCAAAGTAACATAAAAAAGTACATGCCACAGCAAGAGTTCACCACAATGCTGAAATAACAATTAAAAACGCTATTATACAGGAATGATAAAGCCCAGAATGAATTTCGTGTGTTACTTACAAATAGCAACTTTGCTTAAACAATATCTTAGTTCTTCCTTCCAGACATGATCACTCCTTAAACATCAATTAACGTTGGTAAGGGTTCTCTTTATCGGTGGTTTTCCCCTCAAAGAACAACGGATTGAAAAAGAAATGTAAACTGACAGATAAATATAAATACTCATTACGTGTACTTTCAAAAATTTGACTAACATCATTCCGCGCCATTTATGTGAGGCAATATTAATAGCTGCCCTCTACGCGATCACTTTGGTAGCATACTAAACTATGGTATATCTCACCCGATTCTGATGGGGGCGTAGTTCCGCTCCATACATCGCTGGAACAGTAAGGTATGTAACTGAACGGGAAACAACAACAAAAAACAAAACAAATCAATAAGCAAAAAAGATTATTTTCAGAGATTACCATGATCACATTAAAAAAAAAATCTATCATCTTCCAACTTTTTGATGCAACTTTAATGGGTGCAAGTCATAATCGATATGCGTATGTTCGTTGTTATTGAAAGCATATAAAAATATGTTCTGAATATCTTATACAGTGTAATTCTGAAATGGTTGCGATGATTTTGAAGCTATGCTCCACAAACGGCGAATGCATGGTGATTTATACTCACAGTGCAATAGCTGCATCTCTTAAACTTGTCTGTCCAAGGTGTATTTGTAAGAAATGCGTACATGGTGCCGATTTACGCATCTTCCAGAGTTTTATGTTGGAACGTCAAATTAGATCAATATGTTCCATACTTACGAGATAAATATAACAATATTTTGACTACAATGGTGAAGAATAAATCCTCCAACTTGCTATTACCAGTAAATACAAATTTATGTTCAGACTAACTATGTGCGACAACAAGGAAACAAGGTTATTATGACGTCATTCTTTGTACTCACACAACATTTGACCGCCACCATACTGGGTTCTCTCCTGGGTCTGCCGATAGTATCCCCGTTCCTATGATTTTTTTTTTTCGGAAAAAAAAGAAACACGAAAGCATAAACTGAGAGCTTTTGTGTTTCGGTGATGAAAATACTGATGGCAGGTTTAATCACGCTCGATGTATGTCATGTACGACAAGGAAGCTGCCAATACAACCTTCGATGTTTACTTGAACAATATATCTAAAAGTAATATTAAAACTCAATGGAAAATAACACCAAGTGGTCAAATTATACTTTTTGTCGAGAGAAAAAAAAAAGAATCAATGAACATAACCACGAGCACGTCATTAGTTTTATGTGTTTTCTGAATTCAACAGTTGACACAAGTCTCAATAGATCTTTCCAACTCTGACGATATCTATATAGGCTAAGTTAAAATCATTTCATTGATTACTTATCCGACAGGTACAAACAGTTTCTTTGTTTTTGTGTAAAGTGTAAGGCTCCAAACATAATAACCGCAATGGGAAGTAAAAAGATATTACGAGTCTTTTCTTGATCATGCGATTTAAGTTAAATTGGCAGGCAACAAGCCAAAAACTTCTCTCGACGCCATCTCGATTCTCATTCCTTTCCGTAGCTTTTCCCCAGCATAGTCAATGTAGGCTTACACTCTCTTCATACATTGTATTAGTTGATCATTAAACTGATTCTTAGACGTGTGGCAATACGGGGACTTTGTTGAATCTCACATAGGCGTAGTCTTTAGGACGAAAAGGCGACTTATTGGAGCTCACCAATCGTCGTATGCATCAAACAAGATGCCTATGGGTTGGATTTTGAGAACCAGCTTTCTCCCTTGAATAAAGTGCCTGTAGATTTGTTTTCTCGACCTAGAGAGGTGCCCAGGCGAATTTGAACAAATTTACCTTCTTGCTGCATGTTTAAGCTATACATCATGCCTCACACTTCACGGGCAAAAAGCTTGTGAAATTAACATGAAGATGCTGGTATATCATGGGGTCATTCTACAAGACCGACACCCATGAGTCCTACAGCCCTCGAGTTCTACAGCCAAAGAGTTCGACACAAGGCAAATAAAGCCCATGAGACCGACACTAGGTAAAAAGAGCCCACGAGTTCGACAGATACAACACGGGGTTTAATGCGTCGGTCTCGTGGGTTTGTTTGCTTAGTTTCGAACTCGTGGGCTGTATAACTCGTAGACTGTATGACTCGTGAGTGTCGGTCTCGTGACGTGCACCCTATATCATCCGTCTGTTCCAACACTCACCTGTCTTAGTTGGCGGCCAGTCCCTGGAACTCATAAATTTACTATCAGATGTGTATCGGTGTCGGCAACTATCGTTATCGGAACAATATGCTCCCCCTTCAATGGAAATATAACCAATAAGATAAATAGATAAACAATCAAACGAAAACAAAGTTTATAAAAGACAAGGCAACAACGAAACGCTTGTGAGAATTGCAGCTATTGTCCAAAGGTTTGTTGAGTTACGAAAGTGTAACGATTTTTTTTTTTTACTAATCCTAAATAATTTATTCAAGAAGTGAAGAAAAGACAAAAGCATGCAATAACAGAAAAATAAGAGAGGTTTATGTTTGATAATGTTTAAAAAATTGACAGCGACTTGTTCCGTGCATGTCGAGATTATGATATGCAGCTTTTACAAATCATGTGGCCCTCTCTACAAAAAACATGTTATGATTCCTTATTTTGAAGGGAAGAAATGGGTGGAGGTGACTTTTAACCAATGTAAATCCTCTGATGATCACTGTTAATTTCTTAGTGACTAATAAACGTTGTTTACTCAATACCAGAGCCCGGAGATATGGATACAATCATTGCACAGTTTGCCTGCGAAGATAGAATTGAATCATTTGGCTCAAAGTTTGATGACAGTCAGAACAATGCCCTTACGTTTTTACGGAAAGGATTTTAACCAGGCCATGTCAAAACTTTCGGCAAAACGCATCGATTGTACGCCCTTTCACGGGTAAGAGAGTACTGACAACATTAAAGAACAGTGTCGTCGATAAACACGAGAATCATATCCTTATTTTCTTGACGCCCTTTACCTCGGCATTTTCCAGTAAAGCCTGCATGCCTCGCACTGTGCGATTTCTCCCGATACAATGTCGCATCGTAGACTAAAGAGGTGTACGGTACAAGAGCAGACAATTTAACTACCCTGCATGGAGACCATCAGCACGCGCTATCGCTCAAAGTTATCGTGAGATAAAATCGCAGTGTGAGGTGGTCTTAATGTGGTTGTAAAGTCAAAAGCTCATACATTAACACATCATACCTTGAAGGAATACCAGCCACTTCTTGCTGCCAATCGACTTGCGAAGGTAGAACCTGTTTGAGGCAAACATCAAGAAATAACTGTCAGATTCGACAAAACACTGTTATCTATAGGACATAACAAGTATCATGATGTGCTGCTACTTACAGTAAAAGAAATCGCATAAAACGTGTTTCCCTACATTCTGACCCTTTTCATCTCGTAATAGAGGCAACGGCCCTTACGACCTTAATAAACACATTCATAATTCGTCTGCTTTTCACCTAATACTATTCCTGTTTGTGTAAGACAAGCGCCCTCTTTTTCATCACCCCGCTTACATACTCCTTTCCCTCCTATATTCCCCTCTCAGTTCTCCTCCTCCATGTCATCTCTTTGTCCTAGATTTATCATATTTGATTCCCCTACTTTCCCTCTCTCGTTCTCATTCCGTCAAAGAGTTACTCACGGCACGCGATGCTCTCGAGCACTCCAAACGTTATCATATTTCTACTCGCCATGCTATTATCGATTACACACGACACGACGTTCTCGATTGCCTCATTCGATATTCTGTCTCCCCCCTCCCCCCCCCCCAAAAAAAAAAGAGTCCCATTGACATGATAGTGGAGAATCCTACCCTGCCTGTGAGCCGTCGTTACACGTAATGGATCGGTTAGTCAGGTTGTGGAGCCGAAGCTGCTGCATGTGTCCGTCGAAGCCACAGGTGTTGAGAGCTAGGGCGAGCTCCTTGATGTGTTTCATGAGGTCGTTGGAGTCGCCGCTGGGCCTCGTCAGGTCCAGCACGTACTCGTTTTCGTCCGACCCGGCTTGGAACTGACCCATGCGGCCTCCGACACCGGGTACTGGGCCCCGTACGACGGTCTGCGTGTGGGCAGCGAGTCGGTCCTCGGGTTCCTGGTTGATACCGGTATCACCCTCCGTCGTACTACGCCCAGTCCCGCCATCTGCGAGGCGTAGTAGACAGAGTAACACCGGTAGAAACATGTGAACCGCCTTGGTTGATGTACCCCAAAGCATCGTCTGCTCTTCCTCGTCACTTCAGATCAGATCCTACTTTAAGGCAAATCAAAGATCAACACATTACCGAATAAGACTTTAATAGACGAAAAACAGTTTGTAATCACTCTACGACTGAAAACACCTCACTGTATTACAGAAGATATAATTTTCAGTGCTGAGTACACCACTTGAGAACCTTTTTTTAGTTCACTGTTTTCCCTTCCACTCGTTTGTACTATTCATCGTGTTTTGTCTATAGGTACTGCAGAGCGAACTCTCTTCTTACCTTACTGTTGGTTGGGTTTTCCACTTATATACGATTCATCTTATATTTCTATAACTTTTACACCTATCATGCAAGCTCGATCTGCATTTAATGTGCCTTCCGTCACAAATTATTCTTTTTGTACACACATACACAATCACTCACATAATGGATAATGATTATGATATATCAAGTATATGTTCGTTTGTGAACATAGATACTGATTTAACCGAGAGGATTACTGGCAACGGATTGATGATAAACTCTATAAACACTTTGAGGAAATCAAAACACATTGTGTATTCCTGCTTTTACGTCCACATACAGAATATCACTCTGGATAAATCCATCATCATTCATATTCTTTAGCTAAAACGAACTGAACGTGCGAATCGGTCAAAAACATATATATATGTACATATATGTGCTTGTACAAGTTTTTTTTTTTTTTTTTTTTTTTTTAGGGGGGTCTTCTTTAGCTGCTTGTAGTCATAATAATTTTGCTCTTGTGAGTTAACACGCTGGGCATCTGTGCATAGGGAGTAGAAATATTGAGGGTATTCTCGGAGAGATATGAACCACGGGCGTATCGGTAGCTAAAGTCCACGGTAATCCTGAATATCTGTCATCCAGATGTGGCAGATTAGGGTTCGATCGGGACCGGGATTCAAGGGCTATACGCGTATTTGTCCGAGGAGGGACTGCGTACACTGCGACCACAGACCCGCACATTTCGCAGATTACCCAGAATCCCTTTCCTCATACCACACAGTCCATCTCCTTTAAAGGGGACCTTTACTCTAAGTTCCAGTTTACTGGAACAAAGATGGTTTTTATTAAATACACACAACGAATGAAGTTTCATTCATTCATTCATTCATTCATTCATTCATTCATTCATTCATTCATTCATTCTTTCATTCATTCATTCATTCATTCATTCATTCATTCATTCATTCATTCGTTCGTTCGTTCATACATTCATTCATTCATTCATTCATTCATTCTTTATTTCTTTCCTTCTTTCCACTTCCAGCAGAAACACAATATCTTGCCAAAATTTGATGCATGAAGTACATCACAATGTATAAGATAAGAAATGTAGGCCTATGAGTTTGCAGAATATTGACAGTAAACGGAGATGCTGGAAATGGGGAGGGATACTAAAACGCAGTGTTCGTATACCAGGGTGCATCCCCCCCCCCCCCTGCACATGTAATACAACAAACCATATTATGATTGATAGACTGTTATACATATTATAGGAAGCGGAATTACGAAACAAACTACGACATGAAAACCTAACTAACCCGAGACAAACACCCTGGACAAATCCCTACGTTAAGATATTCACCCCCAAACGTAATACAACAAATCATTGATAATGATTGATAAACTTAGGGCTTTCTGTTATACATAAGAAGCGGAATTACGAAACAAAGAACGGCATGGAAACCTAACTAACCCGAGACAAACACCTTGGACAAATCCCTACACTAAGTTCATAACCGAGAATAGAAACTTTGTCGAATCTTGAACATGTTTCGGCAAATGAATGGCACTGGTTGTAACCACGTGACTATGGAAGTAAATAAGTTGATGACGTCATAACTTCACAACTCTACCACTCACTGGTTTGCAGACACTACAGTCTGTATCTACATTATGAAACTGGCTTTTGGTCGATGATATTACATTCTAAGAAAGGGAACTATACGGATGAATAATTGTGTGCAGGCCAATAGGAAACTTATGACGTGAAGTCGTCATCATCTTTAATACCATTGATTAAGCGCATGCGCGAATTTGACCAATAACATTTCTTCTTAAAGCCATGAGAATCTATTAAAAATAAAAGAAAATCTGGGACGTTGTGTTACGTGCGATTTTATGAGAGTTCATCTAATGTACCCAATTAAACGTGGAGTAGCTTTTCACTTGCATTTCTTGCCAGAACTCCCCCACTAGTCTCTCGCTCTCTTCAGTTTTACCCTTCTCCTCTTTACCTCACTAAATCATCTTTGTACTGCTATCACTCCGGTCCCATCATAATCCTTAAGGGTTATGAATGGGGTTACTATGGCTACGGGTGTATCAGCTTTTCTTTAACTACGTTGACTTGAGTTTGAGAGCATTAAGATATGCTCTTCTATATCTCTTCTAATTCTGTTCTGTTCGTATCCGTGGAATTTATTTTCTTTTCGCTGTTCATAACCCCCATGAAAGATGTGCATTTTGTATAGAGCAGCGAACTGTCTGAGCAATAAAATCAGAGTCTGTGTACTATAGTATTTGCTGTAATCACGTATCAATGACTGCACAACCAAGCGATGCCTTTTCAGCAAGCAGTTCAAATAATGTGAATAAGAATAAACGGGAGTCGTTCTATGCAAAGTAATTCCCTCACAATCTGATGAAGATTTTTGACTTGAGGAAAATCTTGGGTTGGCCTTACCTCCTTTTTCTCTCATATAGGATCTTGGATAAATTTGGCGCCATGCGTGCGCTCTGTTGCGTCCATGGCTCCAGAATGTATCAGACCATTAGAAGGTCCTCAGAGACATTGCGACGCGTTCCGCATCCTGTACAAGGAGCGTCTTATTATTAACCGTCAAAGGGACATAACCTTAAATCGTCACTGACATTCTACGAAAGATCGTTCGAGATGGGAATGAGAGGCGTAATGTTTTCCATGGCGTGCTGCACCGTTACGTGGCGCTCTCAAACCGTTCACACCTCTTAATTGCCTTTTGATGGCCCACCGTTTCCCCGATTACCGCCACAATATACGCTTAGTTCAAAGCGACCAGACAACAGGGCTCATCTTATCTGCGATAACCGACCACCAAAATGATATGTTAACGATTATGTCACAATCAATGGGCGCCGCTCCCTATCGGTGTGTGTATACACAGCTGAGATTACATGGGCCACGCTATACCATCAGATTCGAAGTGGAGTCATTTCTTGCTACTTACCATTGATTCCCATTAAAGAATTACTCACTCCAACTTCAGTATCGGAACATAAAGAAGTTTGGAGTACAGCCAATCTCACAAACTCATCAGAAACAGAAGTGCATTGTGCACGTAATCGCTTTAACCGAACGCTTCCAATATGAACGACATAATGATATTAGTCTATACATGATGTATCTGTTGTTGGAATGAAACTCATAATTAATGTAATATCATAGAAAAAATAACACGTACAAAGGGAATAAATACCATTATAATATATGAATACATACATATATATATATATATATATATATATATATATATACATATACTTAGTATATTACACGCTTTACAGTTTCCTCCCTGGGTCTTCAAACAAACATCATCAGAGGTTCTGAGCGCTCTCCCACAAACTTAACTGATTTTACATCGTTTTCTTCATGAGATACAGAATTACAACAGAAACAAAAATGGCGTCAGCGTTGGCGTTTCGAAGCTATTGAATTAACCAAAAAAAAAAAAGTCATGATGCATTCAATTAACTGTTCTTCCCAGACAACATACCCCAATGGCACTGGAATGTTTAGGCTGTGGACAAAGAATAATGAGTGAACCATGCACACTCTATTACGCCCCCGCCCTTTCCCTACGGAGTTTTCGTGATGCATTTTTTTTTTCGCTTAGAAGCGGAGTGACGCTCTTATATCATGATCCAGACATTTCATCTCTAAAGTACGTTTGATGTTTTACAGACTAAAATTCGTCCTCAGTGTTTACATTTCGCTTTGTTTTGGAGTACATTTAAACTGTAGCGTTTATCCTTAAAGTGGATATAACATGGAGTCTTGTATTTTTCCCTTTTTCTTTCTTTCCTGTCCTGCAGGTTAGGCAGCACTGGACGCGTTCTCACGAGGATAATGCCATGATATCGTCGTTGTAACCTTCTTCCACGGCCGTGGAGGCGAAGTACAAGGTTTACTCCGAGTCACATGTGTACAACGATGAAGTGGTTAGCCATAATGTATTTTCTTTGCACCAAGCCAGCACAAAAGAGTTTGAGGGGGTGGCGGGGGGAGGAGGCGGGGCGATCAACCCCAAGCTCCCCGAGGACTCCCAAGTACGTGAGCCCCTCGTTCAGTTTCACATATTATAGACCAAAGGGACCAAGGGGTACAACAAGCCCCACTGGCGTCACCTGTGCTTGCTTTCCAAAAACAGGTTTTTGGGGAAAGGCTCGATCTCCTACACACACACACACACACACACACACACACACACACACACACACATACACACGCACCATCACTCACTTACACATATATTTGTACACGTTTATTTATGGTAAGGGTTCCTTGCTAATTTTGCCTCGCCATCGTAATGCAATTTGAGTCACGACAAAAAAAAAGTCTTGAGAGAGAAAGAGGAGGAGAGAGGGGTCAAAAGGAGAAGTCTGAGGGAATAGGATGAACAGAAGGAACAAGAGATAGAAAAGGGGGAGAAAGAGGACACGTAGAGAAGAGGAGTGAGGGAAAGATGATATAGAAGTAGATGCGGAAATTAACATGAGAATGCGAAGTCTATTCGACTGTTGTGAGGGGGGGGGGAGAAAGCGAATTGGGATTAGATTAGTTATTCTTCATCTTTTCTGACATTTGGACATAATTTGGTCCGTTCATACCTTAAACTTAAATACCTTAAAATCTCTTCTACGTACACACTTTAAAAAATGCCAGTGATATTCTCCGCGCATTTCAAAGACCTTAATTTGTTATTGTGCATCAAACAAAATCAGAGAATCATGAGCCTTGTAGAAATTTGTCATGACTAAACTGTTGTTGGAGATCAATTGTGTATATTGATTCTTTCTCGTTAAACATTGAAATCATTATGAAAGTAAATCTATATAACAATGACATTGGGTGCCTTCAGTGATTCCGTAGTGCTTTCTACATAGAAACGGTGCGGTTTGGTTCGGTTTGGTAAAACAAACAAACAAACAAACAAACAGCTATATATATATATATATATATATATATATATATATATATATTGAAACAAGGAAGGAAAAACTGACCAGAAACAATTGTAATAATAAATAGCGAAAACTTTGAGCAAAAAAACCCATTTTCTTTGCTCAAAGTTTTCGCTATTGTGTGTGTGTGTGTGTGTGTGTGTGTGTGTGTGTGTTGGCATAATATCTTTGTAGGTATGATTTCTATGAACCACTCCATCGGTACGTCGACATGGTTACGAAACAGTTTAAAAGCCTCAAAAAATTCAACCCTTTTTTTTCCGCGTTCAATATAACTTCTACCAGGAAGGATTTGACGATTTCTTTTGCTTTGTGTAACAAAATAATTGTCTATTAATGCTAACACCACATGTGCTTTTCATGAGGGGAAATGAGACGTTTCTTACCTGCAGACTGCATTCTTGGTTCAGAGTCAATCCTAAAATATGTTTTCGTTTCGATATCATCTTCACCTCAAATGAAGGCGAAAAAGGTGAAAATATCACCTCCATATTTGTCAGCATTTAAGCTTAGATTTTAAGGGGTGCTGTGGAGTTACGTAATAAATATAATTTCACGGATTATGCTTTACATAACTGTCAGCTTCCACCGAATGTTTTTCCCCAAGAGGGTCCCTTCTCTATCCTAAAATTAGCAGCGCCCATGCCGCGACGGAATCGCGTCTCCGATTGGTTCTGCTTTGGAGAAAGGGGTATTTCGGGAACCTCTAATCCGAGACGCCCGCTTGCAGGAATTTGGCGTTAGAGATTCAAGCTGTGAATCAGGGGGATGTTTTATTCTCTGCTTTCTGTGTACTTTTACCGCCCTGACGTACACGCTACCAAAGCAGACCTTAATGACGCGGTCCCGGTACAGCTTTTATATACCACTTCACTACGCTGCGACAAAGTTTCATTAGGTTAACTGGAAACATTATATGCGCGGCTCTGTCGGAGCAAACATTCGAGGAAGGAATTATTTTGTTTTTAACAGACAACACTCGTAGAGAGGTACAATCACAATGAATAGAACATTATCTTTCATCACACTGGGAAATTTGTGGATGATAAAGAGCTCACGTTGCGACCAGTAATGATATCGTGAGAGCGACTGACACAAAAAAAATATCAATGCCACTAGACGACCCATAACTGAATAATGACAATAATAATGAAAAGAATAGCAAATTAATGTTCCCTACGCGCTTAAGAGTGCAATATGACGCGTTAACGTATATACAGAAGGCATCATCTTCATACTTCTTTCCCATAAAATCAGAGGTGATGGAAAACAACAACTGCTATAGAATCAGTAAGAACCACAAAGAAAATAAGAACGTGAAGAGAAAATAGAGTTAGACACTGGAAAACGCAGAAAAAAAAATATGCCAGAATTTCTGGAGCACGCCTGAAATTGTTATCCGATGCAGATTGCACGAATCAATGCTTTGATAGAGTAACTTCGTTCCAATGCTAAGAAGTAACATTTTCAAGCCTTACTCACTGCGTATGATGAAAGTAATTCAAATCTGGACAATTCTGGAAGGAAGATTGAAGAAAGCGCAGCTATGACAAAAAATATCCCCAGAGCGTAAGATCCATCCAAAGCGGTCAGAGATTGGAGTTGCGGGACCAGAAGGGCATTGGTAGGACCAGGGCGTTGATAGGACCAGGGCGTTGGTAGGAGCGATCCTAAGTGAGATGGACCAGCTGAAGCTTTTCCCGTCTTCACCCACCTCTGTCTTCCTTAGCTTCTGCTCGACGTGCGACGGAGACGCCAAGTAAAGTGTGCCCGGTGTGGCTCGAGTAGCTCGATGACCATGGAGGGTGCCAATATGGCCCAGTCCACGTTTGGTTTTTTTTTTTCTTCTCGCTCCCTCCCTTCTCTCTCTCTCTCTCCTTCGCCTCTCTGTCTCTCTCCCTCTCTCCCTTTCAGCCTCAAACGACACCGCTCTGAACAATTGTTAACATCAAAGAGCCCTGCCGCCAAGCACTTCCAACAATACATGGCATAGAACGCAAATAAAACGCACCGGTTCGCCGAGTAGTGGACAAAACAGGCTGGAAACAGCCCGCGCAGGGAGCCTTTTTATCTCCAAAGATAGAGAGCCGTGTAGGGACGCGCAATGGCATTGGGGAAGTATACTCTCTACGGAGAAGAATTGCGAAGGACGAATTCTCTTTTAACTCCTTTTTTTTTTGTAATATCCTTCTGAATCAGCAGTGGAACGCTACCGTTGTCAATGAGCATAATACACCGCCTTTTCTTCCAGTTTAACGGTCACTTAAGTTTAACACCATCTTATTCAAAGCCTCAACAAAAACTATGAATGCGCGTAACTTGACGGTTGACTTTCTCGACCAAAAAGGAGTGAATTTTGAAAGACGTGAAGATACAGACTGGAAAAAACAGAGAAAGGCTCAAAAAAAAGAAGGAAAGAAGGGCAGAGAAGAGAAGAAGAGAGAAAAGAGGAAGGGAGGAGAGTGAGCGGAGAGGTGGAAGTGATGTATAAAGGAGCGGCCCCGTTTGCCGATTCCATGTAGCATTAGTCAACCCGAAACAGGTCGAGTCCCTTGTGGTTATTCCAAAGAGTCTCTACAAATTCCGGCGGACAGACTTCGCTACTTCCGTCAGATGAATGGCAACGCGAAAAATAAAATGGCGGGAAAAAAGTATAGACACTCTCTACTTGTCGCCTGCTCGAATAATGTCGTTTAACGTTACCTCACACCTAAGAATACAGAAAAACCTTTAATGGGCATGAGAAAGGAGAGGATTTATAAATTCATATGTGATACTGGGAGAAAGAATACCAAAAACACTGGCGCGAGCTTTGCCTTTTTTCTTATCAGGTCCGGGCGGCGAAACATCAAAGGTTTATTTACTCCATACGACCATTTGTGTTACATTTCATATCTCTTCAGATTATGTGAGCCAAGTGAAACCGTTTATTTATCTCTGTTTATTACGAGCCCTATACGAAGGGGAAAAAAAATCATATTTTCAGAAGTCGCAACCAGCTTCTGGAACAACATTAAGACATCGCCGCAAGGCAGAGGCGGTATATGACAGAGTAATTTTGAAGGCGACCACTGCAACAAGACGACAAGAGTAGATCGGCAGGCTGAAGCTTCACAAATTGCACGTTTTAGAGCGCATAAAATCATTTTGTCAAACGCTGTCGCGGGCTACGGCGATAAAATTAATCCGCCGTCGCTACCGATAAAGTATCACAAAGCACATAGCTCTATTGCTTTCACCATTTACGGCTATTAACGCAACAGACCATTGATGGTCTATGGCGCATTTATGTTTTATTGAAACAGATAACCAAAGATATAATTTTTATTTCGGCATTCTCTCCGATTTGCACAATCACAGTAATCGTGCGTAATGCATCACCATAAGTTCGAAACGCTCTGCCGAAGCTTACATCGAGAGGTAATGAAAAATATTAAATGTTTTATTTCCGTCATAAAACGTACGTCTGAAGACTTCCGCCATTTATGAAATGTACAAGAGATGAAAGACGGAAGAATACAAGTATTCATAAATCTCTTGGATTCTTTGCACTAGACCGGCGCCGAAGGGATGGTGGAATAAAGCATTGAGTAAATCTCGTTCTCCGTGATGACAGAGAAAACGAGAGAGTAAGATGAAGAGGGAGAGGAAACTTCACTGTATGAATGAAACGAAAAGCGTAAAGGTCGTCCAAATGAAAGATATTACGAGCGACTCTTAAACCAATGCCTCCAAAGATTTTCTTAGATTTTGTGTTTGTGTTTGCGTGAGTGTTTTTATGTCAAAATACAACAGATGCATTAACACAAAATAAGGAGAGAAAGAAGGAAAGACAACAATAACGTAAATAAATGAAAAATATAAAAGCCGACTCAAAAGATATAAAAAGAAATCTTGAAAGATCTGCGGTGTGTATTTTATAGATATTGCGTTTCTGTATAGGTGAAATCTTGATGCGTTGTTATGCTGGTCCTGTCTATCTCGATCGAATGAGTTCATAATTGACGTTGCCACTTTCAGTAAAACGTTGTGCATTAAAATGAAACTTCACTCCGATTTTTAAGCAAGTTTTGTCAAAAGAAAAGAAGAAGGTGAAACAGACTTGACAATAACAGCTGAATTGAAATCAGAAAAGAGCACAAAATAATGAAATACTATGTAGAATTTCTCCCAAATGTCATATCGTTTAATATCACGTTTGCAACTTATATAAGGAAATGATACCATTACGTCATCAACAACGTCAGATAAATAATTGATCACATTTTGGTGGTTGATACAATCATATTACTTGTAGCCGAACAAGGCAAATTTTGAAGGTGTCATGTCTTGAGTCTAAGGAGCAATCGGGAAACTTCAAAACAAATATACAAAGTTTGAAAGGACGAGAAAACTAGTAATAGAACATCACACACATAGCACGACGCATTTTCTTTCGTACAGTTATCGTGGTTATCAATCATTAACTATTCATAAGTTGATAAAGGGAATTATATTTTGAATAAAAAATGTATACTCTAGTGATTGTTTGATGGAGTTTCGCGTGATTAGTATTTTCAACTATTTCAGAATGTTGGCAAGTTTGACAATCCGCAGTGTACTATTCGAAAAATGACGTCACTTTTGTGACTTTTCCAAATAGTAGGCCCACACTATTTGTAAAATGATGTCACAAAGGAATTGTGACATCATCGCGCACTGCTTTGTACTGTTTGTTGTTTGCTTTTATTTCCGTCTTCAGATGAAAAAATACACACAGGTTGCATATACATTGCATAATAATATATGTACAGTATGAAGAAACGGGGATTGCCCATTCAGTCATATCTGCAATATATGACTGTTCTTCCACAGGGTCCCGAATTTACAATACTGTTAAGTCCCTCAACGACATTGCTGTTATCACTACATGTTTTCTCGCTTCATTTCCCCCTTCTTTTGTTCAACGTTTAGGTCCAAAATATAACATTAATATGGATTCCATTCAGCCCAATTTCCAGTTGATAGTGTTTGAACAATATTGGCCTCTTGCCTCAAATAGTAGGCCTACTATCTCGGAGTCACCTCTGCCCATAATGTTGTCAACCAGAAACTCTCATGGCAAAGTACATTTTGTATAATAATTATGTTATTCAAGAATCATCACCTCCCATCCAACCCTTTAAAAAGGTCAAAGGTTATCATCTGTGATTCAAGCTATACCAATGCAGCCGAAGAAAACTTATATTTTTGCTTTTTCCTATATCTACGTCTTTAAAAGAAGATAAAGTCATTGCAGAACTTATAAAGGGGGAAACAAATAGGGAAAGTTGGGAGGCCTAATCCTAAATTAGTTTGTTTTCCTGTCAGTTCCGTCCCAGCTTTCGTTCTTCTCCTCGTCATAGTCCTTTCTTTCTGTTTGTTTCGCCTGACGCCATGATATTAAAATTTTCATACATGGAGTCCTTGACGGATCTTGAGATGCCCTCATCTTTATTTTCAAAATTTACAAGTTATGCTTCTCTTGTGAATTCCTCTTTTCCATATGAAGAGCTTGCTTCCAAAAGGCGCTAAATCCATTGAAAACTAATGGATTTAGCATGTTTTAGCGCCTTTTGGAAGCAAGCTCTTCATAAAGAGTTTAAAAAAAATGTATTGCTTACTTGTCTATTTAATCAATCTAAAACCAAAGTTGATATATCATTATAATTGTATCCATGTTTTGTTGAAACTTATGTAATTCAAAGTTCCCTGAAATATTATGTACTCGTGTAAGCGTTATGTAGATTGCTTTGTATTACTTTATGTGGAAATAAAATCACTTTAATTGAATTGAATTGAATTGAATCCGTGAATGTTTAACTGTCACCGATACTCTAAGTCTTTTTTTTTTCTGGAAAACATGTGGAAATTCAGGAGTCCGTACCTTCCTCGTGGTTCGTTTCATTAAAATGCAACTTTCACC
The DNA here is from genome assembly GCF_040938485.1 of Diadema antillarum. Taxonomy (NCBI): domain Eukaryota; kingdom Metazoa; phylum Echinodermata; class Echinoidea; order Diadematoida; family Diadematidae; genus Diadema; species Diadema antillarum. Next base: position 1,303,383 of record NW_027271715.1, read on the forward strand.
ATTCCATTTCTTTGATGGTCCTCTCTCCATGAATGGCAACTGGAATAGACATGGAGTAGATTTTGCTTCAATGTCACGACTTAGGCTGCGTTTATCAACTTTCCCCTGTTTAAACGCCTTTCCAAAGCCCTTTCCAAAGCCCTTTCGAAGCCCTTTCCATAGCCCTTTCCAAAGCCCTTTCCATAGCCCTTTCCAAAGCCCTTTCCAAAGCCCTGTACTATTAACGTGCCGCTTGTTTTCTAAGAAGGGACGGCGAAAAGCAATTACCATCATAAAGACATATTTTCCTTTGAGTGTGACGAGTCATGATGCAATGCCACATGAATTAATTGTCTTCCTATCTGTGAGGCAGCTCCAGTTTAGCACATACTTCAAATATTTCTGAGTGGCAGCATGAGACTTTGGCTGCGTTTATCAACTTTCCCCTGTTTAAACGGCTTTCAAAAGCCCTTTTAAAAGCCCTTCCAAAGCCCTTTCCATAGCCCTTTAGAAACGGCTTCCAAAATAGTTGCGTTTATCAACTCTCTTCGCGAACACGATAACTGGCCTGTCACTGCACAGCTGCATTGCGCAATTCGACCCGAGGAGAAGAGGTCATATAAGGCGTGCATTGTTCGTAACTGCAGTACAATACTACAAAGCCGTTTCAAAACAGCTTTGCGTTTATCAACTTCAAAGGCTTTTACAAACAGGTTTCTGAAAACCTGTTTAGGAAACCTGTTTGGAAAGCCACAAATTTGCGGCTTTCGAAAAGGCTTTCCGAAAGGGCTTTCAAAACAGCTTTGCGTTTATCAACTCGTAAAAATTCCTTGAAAGCAAAACCTGTTTCTGCCGAGAAAAGGAGAGTTGATAAACGCACCCTTTCGAAAAGGCTTTCCGAAAGGGCTTTCAAAACAGCTTTGCGTCTATCAACTCGTAAAAATTCCTTGAAAGCTGTTTGGAAAACCTGTTTCTGTCGAGAAAAAGAGTTGATAAACGCACCCTATTCTATGTCAAATCAACGGACGTACAAGCGCACAATTTGCATATTTAAATTTTCAACCTGTTTCCATATTTTTAACCGGTTTCCATATTTTCGCCTCGAATTCGAGGTGATGATGATTCTACTCACGTTCAAGAAGTTTGCATCATTGTACAACAAAATATGACTCTCGTATGAAACGCATTAGTTCGTTATTACATTATATCGTGTGCGCTATTATGCGATAAATTACGTAGAAACTGGGTATAGAAATCTGCTAGGAGTGACTCTTGGTGGTTTATCTGCCCCCCCCCCTCTCTCTCTCTCTCTTATTCTCCATTTCTTTCATCGCGTTGTTAAAGAGGATGCAGCTGTGTTTAAAGGTCCTGTGTACCTTTGGGAGCAGTGAAGTAAAAATATATGTTCAAGATATCACATTTGATGCATATGTGTAGGTCTGTTGTATCACAAAACATCCTACCATATAAAATTTTCGCAATAAAGCATGAAATATAATGAGATGTCAGTATTTTTCTCAGTAAACCATAACTGTAGACGGTTTATTCTGGAAACATTTTTGCTATAACTATTGTTCATATTTTGTGTATCTAACAATATCTTACAACGATTATACAGATTCAAATTTTTACAATGGTTGTTTCTATCCCTAACTTACATTTTAGAACTATTTTAAAGTACCAATGCTAGGTTTTTGTTTCATCTGCAAATGGTAAATTATGCCTTTAATAGTGAACGCCTTATTGAAACCTTTGAAATTAGTTGTCATATCTGACAAGTCCTCAGCAAACTTTCTGACAACAACGTTTAATCTATACATAAACCTTATAAACGCTCTTCCAAGTTATGATGTAAAAGTATGGACAAAAAAGTATATTATCAGATTTACTGTTCTTTGTTATCTTTTTCAGATGATATTTAGGTATGTAGACCTATGTTCTAATTGGATGATGGTTTGAGAAGAAAGAGTAAATTAAGCACAACTTTCTAAAGAAACACACTGAGGGGATGATGGGTCGTTCGGATGTAAGAAAGCAAGACCTATGGTGGCGTTAAGGCGTCGCAATGCCAACGGGGCGAGAGCGCGCGACATGCGGTCAGGGGTCCCCTGCTGCTTGCCGCTGTAACCAAACCCTTGGAGTCTGGCTTCACCCGCGCGGAATTCGTGCGACGGCCGTTTAATATCATGTTTACAGAGCCAGGAATAATAGTTTGAAGAATAGCTGTCACTTCGAGTTACCATCGAGGGCTCCATCAACGCTGATATGGGCGGTGATAATGATGGAGAATTTCGGAGCCAGTCAAGTTGTGAAGAGGGCTTTGAAGTAGGCTGACTTTACCGCCGCGCGACGCAAAGCCAAGGCAAAGCAATACTGTGTCAGCGCGTGCCGATTTATGTAGCTGTCAAAACTAGTGAGATTCGATTTCTCATCGGGGAATCTTCCGAACGGGTCATCAAAAGTGATATACTGTTTATCTCCGTTTTGTTCACGAAAAAGAGGATCAGAAAAGGGAGAGGAAACAAGGAATCTTGTGATACTGTTCTGGTATGAATCACGAATTCAAGTCGGAATGGATCGAAGCCATATTATTGTACAAAGTCACTATACCCTGAATGAAAACTACTGCCTTTAAATCGAAAGTTCGCTGTTCCAACGACGCATTTTTTCTCTAAATTCGTCATAAGTTTTCGGTATGTCATTATTTTCCCCCCAGAAGGTTGTTTTGATTAAGTGAAATAATTTCTGTGTGGAAAAACAGAAACCTTCACATGGGATCATGATCAATACGCGACGAAATGACTTCTTTCAACTAAACGAGATCCGACTTAAAGTAGATCTGTGAACTTCGTGTAATTCGAAGAAATACTTTCCTTGCTCGCCCACTGATGTCTCAAATCCATTTTGAAGAAAAAGTGATTTCCATTCTCTGCTTTCCCTCTTGCGTTTCCACCAAAAGTTGTCAAAGTACACACAGCGCAAAATAGGTCATACAATAACGGCGTTTCAATGGAAGCAAACTACTTCAAAGGGTAACCGACGTAGAGTCGATTTAAGTGAACAAAAAGGCGGAGTGATATCCATTACCGGTTGCTGTGTTTTCTCTAGCCCCAATTTTCCTCGAAACAAAGCAGTGCAGCTTCAAAGAGGTGACGAACCAGCGCATGAAACGGAGCTGGGAGCTATATATTTCTTTTACTCCATTTTTCTTCCGCAAAAAACAAAACAAAACAAAACAAAAACCGTGAATATTCGCGACGGTGTAATTCCCACCTTAGGGGCTCTCTATAAAGTGAAAGTACTTCGCGCTCAGGTGAGATGGTTGGGGGAATGAGCGGTTAAGGTGCGATCGTTCGGCAATCGATTCATATGCTATGAAGAAGGTGGACTATGATGATATGATTATTTTCTTTAAAGATATAGCAATTGCCATGGAAATCCCGAAAGTTGTTTTTCTTTCTTTCTACCTTTCTCTTTGTTCAGCAGTGTTTTACTTGTTCATCGCCATTTTGTATTTTGTTTCGATTCGCAACGAGATGAAGCCTTTGGTTAAACCCGTTCTCTTGGTTTGGCTTTAGAAATGTACGTACTACTGCATGAATATGTTATATCATTTTGTGACACAGTAATTCAAAATACTCACTTTTCGGTCGCTTGAGACGAAATGCTTGGTTGAATGTAAAGATAACTACTAATCATATAGTTATAGCAGAGAAGCGCAATAGTTAAAACAGAGCGAAATGTTCCGATGTGTTCTTAAAATATTATGCGGGTTAAACTTTTGAACTGCATTTTGTCTTACTAGGCCGATGTGGAAGCAACAACAGAGAGGAGATCAACAGTTATCACAGGATGACGGTTTTTACGGGATCAATCCACGAGTTCGACACTCACGAGTCATGGGGCCCACGAGCCAGACATTGAAAAAGAAGTCCATGAGTCATGCACCCACGAGTCAATCAGCCCACGAGTCATACAGTCCGCGAGCAAGTAAATCAGGCCCTTGAGCCAGACACTATATCCATGTAATATGTACATTAATCCACATGATGTAGCGTCGAGATGGTGGGCTGTTTTTTTGTTTTTGTTTTTGTTGTTTTTTTTTAACCTAGTGTCGAGCTAATGAGCCCTATTTGTCTTGTGTCTACAGCTCGTGTGCCTATAATTTTACAGTATAGCTGATGTCGGCCTCGTATGGGCCTTCTTCACTTTAATAGTGCCTAGCTCTTGGGCTATATGAGTCGTGAAGGGTATAACTAATTAGGAGTTGGGTCCAACATTACTGAAAACTAGATGAAAACTAGTGAACTCACAGGCTACCATGTTCATTCACTTACCGGTACGTATTTTTGGTTTAGTTTTCCAGTAAGTTTAAAGGTCCTATGCTCCTTCGTAACAATACCTGAATACACATGAACTATTAGTCAGTATTCGCACAAGTGAACCGTCAATGGTAGCTAGTTGTACTGTCTTTATGGCTTTATGGATCACTTCAGTCTATCGTTGGAGAATCTCACTCATCCCCTAACAAAGACATCGCCTGCGAAGGCTTATGATGTTCGTTTTTCCGAAGAGTCGTTAAAATGAAATAAGGTTCGTTATTCAAAAACACACAAATTCCCTATACTTGTCTGATGTTCGTTAATCCGAACATTTGTGGCGTTTTTCCGAAAATTCGTTATTCCGGAGGTTCGTTTATCCGAAGGTTCGTTCATCCGAAAAAGAAAAGGCTCGTCAATCCGAAAAAGAATGGAGGAAAAGGTGCATACTAACGAACCTTCGGAATTACGAACCTCATTTCGTTTTCCAATAAACGAACCCTGGGAATAACTAACCTTGTTTTCATTAACTTTCGGACTACCAAACCTTCGAAACAACGAAACTCATTTCATATTCGGATTAACGAACCGTAGGAATAACTAACCCTAGTTCATTTTCGTAAAAACGAACCTTCGGAATCACGAACCTTCGGAATAACGAACCTTAGGAATAACGAACTAGGACCAAGAAGGCAAGGCACTGTTCGCCTAAGTGCCCTGGCTCAAGAATTATTCAAGGTTAATTTACCATCATTCTTTCACGCTTTGATTAACAGTCTTTATTAACTTCTTCCACGACTATGATGACAAAGGAGCGTCCGAGTTATACGACGTACAATGTTGATTATGACAAGAAAAAACTGCAGGGCATGGGTGTGGATAGACGGGTAGTGTATACGTCGAATATTGGGGTGGCGTTCGTTATTCCGGAGGTTCGTTAATCCGAAAATGGAATAAGGTTCGTTATTCCGAAGGTTCGTTAATCCGAAAGGGAAGTTAGGTTCGTCATTTCGAAGGTTCGTTAGGCCGAACATGAAAAGTACGTACGTACTGACGAATCTTCGGCATTACGAACATTGTTAACAAAATTAACAAACCTTCGGAACAAAGAACCTTATTTTCATTTTCGAATAAACGAACCTTCAGAACAACGAACTGAAACCGAATATTCTCCTTTTGGAGAATAATTGAATTATTCATTAAGAGAATGAATATTTCGAAGAAGTACTGGTCCTACAGATGGAAGAGGTAATTTGTGTATAGCATCCACATTTGATCAGGGATTCGAGTGGGTCAGGAGTTCGTCGAAACAAAGGTGATATTAGATAATGACGTCACATTGAATGCATTGGGCATGCGCAATGACTTCTGTTTTTGCCACTTGCAAAAGGTAAGCGCTATTTGGGCACCCGTCCCGCTTCATCATGAATATTCAGCAGGCAGTAAGATACTGTACTAGTAAATAGCAGAACGCTGGATACGTGCAAAACGTATCGCCGGGAAATGTAAAAATCTCGAAAATTGCATCAACGGGGAATGTTAAAACGTCTCGCCGGGAGATGGAAAAATGTTCAGTTTTGCCGAGAAATGTAAAAACGCCGCCGGGAAATGAAAAAAGTATGTATTTTCACGGTATTACGAATACATGTAGATGATGAATATTCATGATGAAGCGGGACGGGTGCCCAGATAGTGCTTACCCTTGCAAAAATCAAGGGCGCCGAAATCAAACCACATCAAATCACGCGCTCTAAAGACAGTCTGGGTATGGGGGGGGGGGGGGGGGGGGGGAGATTCTATTACTAGTATATTGGGCAACGCCTTTCAGGTGACGTCATCATGGTGATGTCATAAACGTCATTACTATAGCCTTTATAATGACAGAATTGAGAATCATGAGTTTGTATAAACGACTTTTTTGATACAGACTACATTGACTTGGCACTGGTTGACAACGTCCAGAGCTCATTGAAAAATTATTTCTTGATTTCACATCGTCAAAAGCTCCTTTTATGGAGTTAACGTATTTTGTCGGTGTCAAGGTTTGTAGGAAAGTGCGTAGTGAGCATGTTGGCTGTGTAGCATAATGGGAGAGAGGGGACTGACCCTTGTACTTTGCAAGGTTTCAGCTGCGTTATGAAAAGAGCAGCGAAAGACCTCTCTTTCACGCATTTCAATGATCTACGAGAGAAAATGGTTCGTTGTAAGAAAGAAACTCTGAACAGTTGTATGATTATAGCCCTCCGGTGTCTAAATATCAAACCATGTAACGGAGGTTCCTTTAATCAAACTCTTGGCATGACCTGAGGCAGCCATTTCCCCTTGTCGCCCGTGACCCTGCACTTCCGGCTCTACGTGGGGGCTTTGAGGGTGCCGTAGTACATCGTACCGGGTGTGGCGCAGAACTTCGGCGGCTCTCTTTATGACGTCATCTGAGCTTACATCGTCTATACCTCAACCTAATATCAGGACACCAACTGTTGATCATAACGCTTTGGTATTACTTCTCATTGTCTTCGGTGTTACACACATTTATAGAATGCGCAAAGAGATATGAAGGTAAAATCGAATAGTTTATCGTATGTATGGTTGTATAGGCCTTCTATGTTTGCAATTTCGCTGTGTATAACAGCTCTAAGATATTTTCCTCCGTTGCACAATGAAAAACACGGCCTCACTGAAAAACAGCTGTCCAGCTAAAAGCAGGCTTTTAACCCGTGTATATTAACTCCACTCAACAGTGGGGTGTCATGAATTTTTGCGGTGTATACAGAATTCTAAGGCGGCAGACACTTCTACAATATCACACTGCATAAAAGACTTTTGAATTGTCATCATCTATAATAACTTGATTCACGGACGCAGGACATATTTAACACTGCAATTCAGCATACAGCTTTAACGTTATGGTTACCATTGTAATTGTTATATTATCGCGGGTTCGTGTCACAATTATTGCTTTGTCGCCCACCCAGACGGGACAAAATATATGATACTGCGAAAAAAACATAAATAGGGCCTGATAGTTTAAAATATCAACAACACAATCATGTGAAAGTGTGTATCATTGTGGCATTTTCATTTTGTGAACATGATTACGTTTTTTTATTAATGGATTCTGAAGAGAAAAAGTGATTTTGGTAGAGGGATTTTGAGCTCTATGTGTATGGTTGTATATAATGTGTGTGTGTGTGTGTGTGTGTGTGTGTGTGTGAAATAGTGCTCGGCGTTAGTTGCAGCACAAAGAATCAGAAACCTTTCACACTGCTGGATTTGGGGAGAGTCGCATACAATAACGGAACTAATTCCTAGAATGTCAGTGGCGGATCCACGGAGGGGGCGCACCGGGCGCATCCCCTCTTTATTTTTTGTTAAACCAAAGAAAAAACAAAAAGAAACAAATGGAGGGGGAGCGCATGCGCCCCCCCCTTAGATTTTGTAAAGGCGCGTCCCCTTCACGGAATCCCTGGATCCGCCCCTGAATGTGAATCAATGTTGATATCATTCTTAGTACTGGATGATGACACTGTTAATCGTATACAATAAGAATATCCTGACAATTTATCGGTGATGTTTTTCATCGATCAATTTCCTATTTCTCCATTCATTAAAACCTTGAAGTCATGCAATAATTTTGCAAAAGCTGGTTGAGGACAATACCACTTTGAGAACCAAACATAACCTGTCTTAAACTCCCATTCAAAAACAATCATAAAAGTTTCTTTCATGTCGTAAAGAATTAACCTTCTTGTAGATTTGCAAGGAGCTATTAATAACCATCAATACAGGAAAGGCAACAAAACAAAGCACAACCTTTTTTTTAATGCAATACTTACATACACTGCGATATCTCAGCCACTGCTGTTCGTTGCTACGACTTCCGTCTAATGAGTATGATTATGTTAATAATTCTGGGTTATCTCCGGGCCTTTAGACACAACATGAGCTCTGACGCCAGTCAACATGAATTCCTCTTTGGCTCCACTTGTTAAATGCTTCAGAGCATCGCGAAATCAATCTTGATGAATTGTCCAACATCCGGGCACTCTCCGTTTGACGGGTCAAAGCCCGCGGTGCAATTGACTCCGAAATCCTACACTCGTAACTCCTTTCCCGGAACGCCTCACCAACATTACATTTTGTCCAAACTGCTGACTGCTTGACGCTCTTGCATCGACGTACGCTGTTCAATACTTGTCAATACAAAAGAAAGAAAACAAAGAATACGCTGATAAAATGTGCAGTCAACACAGAATTGGCATATTATTTAACCACAACTCTACTTTTATCCGTTTGATTGCCGAGGATTCGCGAATTCTGCTTTCGTGTAGACATATGATCGTCTTTTAGAGCCATGGGTTACGTGCATCCCTTAGGTTTGAGACATAGAGTGACTCGAGAAGCTTGACATCAACGACGACAGGTTTCCGTACCTCCCCGACCCTAGTCATGGATGTGGGTCCCTCGACCGACCGACTCCCTGACTTTTGACATCACTTTATCTTTGTCCGATGAAGAGGAAGGTGCAGAATGCCTCTCGGAGAAATGTGAAATGTTGGCATTCAATGTTATAGGACTTCAGATCAGATCAGAGGCGTACGTGTGGAGAACAAAACAGTCCCAAGTGTGACGTTGTCATGTGAACCGAAGAATGCTCCTTTACAGACGATGAAGTTCGTCATTTTTACATGAAACACAGCATGCACGGACCCGTATCATCAGCGTGCATTAACTCGCTTAAATCGAATCCAACTCCACCCTCTGTTTACATTGGGTTAGTGAGCCCGACACTCGATATTCTCTCGTACCGTCGTACACAGCTCTGCATCTTTGAACACACGCCTGCCCCGTATACAAAGCATGCCGTCAGTCTTGAACTTGGAGCGGTCAAATACCGCCCCTTAAAAAGTCCTCGTACTCGAGGCCAGATCCCTGTGGCTTTGGTGATTATACTCGGCTCGTTTACCCGGAAGGGAGTCTCTCCGCCACTCTCCGCCGAACTGAGTAAAGAGCGCCCGAACGCTGCGAGACCAATCCCATATCAAACGAAAAGAGCAGGAAAAACCCAAGATGCCGTGAATTCACATATTTGCTGTCCCCGAGTATAAATTACATCTTCTTTCAATTGCCGAGGGCGGCTCGACGACAGAGAGTAGATCCATGCAGGCAAAATATTGCCATGGACAAAAAGCGCGGGAGTTTAATAGGAGGAAGAGAGAAGTGGCGGTATTGATGGAGGGGGGGGGGGGGGGGTAATCTTAGAAACCTGAGGCACACGGGACTGCAGCTGGTTGTCAGATGGTTAAAGACAGTGATACATTTACAATCTTAAGGAATTCTGTGGCCATTTTTGTAAAGTTTTGAACGTCGATGAAACAGCGTTTTGCTATACTTTCTGATCCTGAAGTTGACAACGATCAGTTTGAATATGCAAATATGCAACAAATATATCGTCAGGTGTCATTAAGACTTTGATGACAAGAAACAAACACAAATTCACCACCTTTTCTTCAAGTGGTTTGATGAATGAATCGGAATTCCACATGAAGATAACGATTTCATTAACCTTATAATCAAGTTTGATTCGTACAGATATTGAACCCACATTCAGCATCAAGTCAGTTTCAAAACATATGTATTTCCCCCTCTCCCTTACTTCTGCTCAGGTACATTATCCTAAGTGGTTGTAATCGGCAGAAGCAGATTGTCTGAAAAGTTCCAGATTTGACTAAACTCCGATGTGAGCAATTCTTAACACGAATATACGCAGAAATCCGCCCAACATTATTACTGAGTACAAAGATTATTATAAAAGTGAGTTTTTCTAATTGTCAAAACTTCGTAGTGGATACTATCGTTCGCCACTATATCACTCGAAAATACCTTATATATTTTATATATATATATATATATATATATATATATATATATGGTGATATCTGATTAAACGCATGTCCTTTTACACACTCTAAAATGTTTGCCCTAGCAAGGTTTCTCTATTCGCATACAGATTGTGCCTCCTCCTCTCCCTCTCCCCACGGCCATGTAAATTCGGCGTATGTACATTCTTACTTAAGACCTCTTTAACTTGTTTGATTTGTGCTGTCTTATCTGTGTCATTTTAACAAGGCGCATGGACATCTATAGCGCACATGATTGAACAACGTGTTTGTAAAATTTAATGATGAAGCGCGTACGTGCGAAGCCTGGTGCGAAGGCAGCGATCAACAACGAGCGCGTAAACGCATCTTTTGTCACAGTGGTGCCGATGCAGAACACCCGGATGTTATAAAATGTTCTGATCAGACTAGAAACGTGATGATGGGCTGATATTCTCACAAGAAAAGCAACGCTTTCACTGTTCATTGCTTGAACGATGAGTCTGTTGGAGGTAAGTTTATCATCTCATAATCTGCTTTTGTTTTCATTGTCACATTTGTTTGACCGTAATTATGACAACTGCTTTTACTTTACTCCCCCACCCCCACAAACATTCGCAATGTCTACATCTTTTAATGTTATATTTCACCGAGACAAGACATGGAAGTGAGGTCCTGGTTAAGTCCACCAAACCCTTAGTGGAGTTTTGAGAATGCAACCTCTATAGGTGACATGCGTACATGGAAACCAAATGGAGCAATGAACTGCAATTTGTTTAGCTGCTCTAGGCCAAGGTTAATTGTGAATAAGGCTGCAGCTACATAGACATAATAGTTATGTTATCACGTTATACGCATAGGATATGCAGTGAGAAATTATTGATATAGACATAATTAGAAATGTTTTGTATATAGATATGATTATAACTCTTATCTTTGAATGTAGACGGAAGAAAATATCAACAGCAACAGAAAGGGTTTGGCAGGGAACGACTACCAATAACGACAGCTTACATTAATCAATCTCCTATTTGAATATTTGATTTTTGTTTGTTTGTTTGTTTGTTTGTTGTTTTTGTTTAGGTTGAATGTCAAAGGTCGTTCTCACTGATTGTCCTTACGTTGCCTTGCGCAGATTTAAAATGAAAACAACAACCTAAACAAACAGCGGGACATTCCTTCGTCACGTCCAGAGCGGTAGCTCTTCGCTCCCTGGGCCGGTGGGTCCGCGCGGGATATTCCAAGCATGCCGCGGGTCAATGAAACTTGTCCGCTGGGAGGATGTGGGGGAGGGGGAAGGGGTGGTGGTGGGGGGAAGGGGAGGGAGAGGGACGTGTCTGACATGACACCAGTAGTCAATAAAGAGAGATTAAAAAATGTCTGCACTGCGCTTCGAATTCAAATGTTTCCAGCAATTCTATGAGAATCACTTCTTTCACTTCAAAGCCTCACTCAAAACTGCACATTTTCAACGGACATTCAATTGCTAACTGTCTTGGAGGAGTCTGCGCCTTTGAATGTTTCTATAACAGATATATGGCGCCATACAAATGCTGTGGATCGTTATCATCATCAACTGACATTAGTTTCATTAATGTTCAACTTTGTTTCTCCCTAATTATTCGTCTCCTCTTGAAAGAACTTTAATCCTTTCTGTGTCATGGACTTAGGACAGTGTGTTATACAACGCTATGGAGTTTTCTGTGCCAATCAGTATTCAATGTTTACAAAGAGTTAATGTGTTAAAACATTGCTCGGGAGCCACTGTAGCTTCACTTTTTCTCTTTGCTTGAAAAAGGAAGTGCAGCTCATGGTTAACCTTTTCTGTGTCAGGGACCATTGGAAAGTGTAAGTCAACCCTATGAGGTTTTCCACTCGAAGCACACAAAGGATAATGCGCGAGATTCCGCCTTCCCGCAGTGAAAGGGTAATCGCCAGCCAATGATAGATTGAAGGGGGCGCGTCAATTCAGTACAATTTAGTATTTCAGTCATAAAACAATGTAAAAGTACATTACCAAGTAACATATGTCAATTGCTATCATCCATGGTAAAGAAATATACAGTAGATTAAAAGAAAGTGTTGTGGAACATAAGTCCTCACATATTACAAATCAATGTTACATGGTTGTTACATCTTTCAAACAATAATAAAGACAATCAGTATATTTATAGTGACACAAAAAATACAATTCATTCAGCTGCAAATGAGCTGTGTCCATAACTCCTTCCCGGTTTTAACCCCCACAGAGGAGAAATAGGTATCTTTTTGCAGAGCACCACCCGAAATCAAACTGAATGTATTGAAGTCTGGATGATTTTCCGTTATCTTTATCTCAATTCAATAGATGTATGACTTTGTTTTGTTTAGTTCTTTTAACCCTTTGGGTAATTTGAGTTCCAAATAGCAAAGAAAAACCAGCAGAGAAAACCCTAACCCTAAAACCACAGAAAGGGTTTAATTAAGTGGGCTTGAAGGTGCGCCACTCAAAATAATTATAATATGTGAGAATTTTGAACTCTATAATGTAAAGTGCAATTCAGTCATGCAACAAACCATTTACAATTTTAACAACTATACAAAGCAAGAATCAAGACTTGTACGAATAACTCGACTTTGACAATCGTCTTTTAGTGTCTGATAAGAGAAAAATATAGTCCTCCTTGCTCCTTCTAGGAGCTAGTTAAGGTTTTCAAGGGGATCACAGATTCATGCGATGAACATCAGAACTCCTAAGGAGAATTTTGGCTCGCTGTATAAACTTCACTACAGTCGCCTTGTGCTTGTTTCTGATTCGTTCTGAAATGATTTCGTGCGCTGACAGTGAGAGGCACATTAAGGCGCGCTTCTTGACTGTATCGATATCACGTCAATAGCAACACAACGATAGTTAGTTCATTACGATGTCGCCTGCTTGGCGTCGGCGCCGCGCACAGACGACGGAACTCTCGCTGTCTTCGCTTTGTCTTTACTACGCGCGTAATTATCGCTAGGAATGTTTTCATCTAGCCGCCGTGACCCATCGCGGGGGTGAAGTTAAAGAGAAAATCCGCTTCACTTTCCCAGTGACTTTGCTAGGGCATATTGATCGAGAAACATCAAAGATACAGATCCATGAAATCTTCAAGAAAAGCAGGGAAAAATAAGGAAGTTGTAGAATTTTACAGTCTTGTTTTTTATTATATATGAAACAGTAATATCAGTGACATACACAGGAAGTATGATGTAATTCCTTTCCTAAAAGACAGCTATTCACATGCACGAGTTTCGGAAAATCTTTGTTCCTTTTCAAATGAATTCGCACTAACGAGTTTGTGCAGATCGATCGAATGATATCATAGTTGCTACGTTAATGATTTGCATATTCTTATGTGCAGCCTAATGAGAGAATTGTAAATCGATGACGTCATCTGATTTGCATGTCACTTTTCAGATAAAGGGCATGGAAAACTTACAAATCTTGTAACTCTTCGTTTCCCTTCCTTTTTTTTTTTTTTTTTTTTGCGAGGATGTGGGTTCGAATGTAATGGAACGTTTACTGTGATTGCTGATATTTTTTCTTTTTAGATATGGGGAGGGTGTGAATTAACGAAAATATTGAGTAGACTTTCCCTTTAATTTTACTCTCTCCTCCCCTATACTGAAAGCCTCATGGAGGAGAAGAAACGACCATTTATATCTCTGAGTATAATGGCTTTATGACCGGATTCATCTCTGCTTATTGCCGATCGCTCACAGCGTCGGGAGTGAAATGCATGGAATGGGTGTCACAAACATTCTGATGTTAGCAGGGCAATTACAGCTGGCGAACTTCCAGGCTCGATAGAATGAGCGTCTGTCGAATTTCGTAAGCTGTAGTCTTTATAACACGCTCTTTGCAAAAACATTTTTAAAAAACCCCAGATCGACCCCTCCCCAAACATACACACAAAACAAAAGAACAACTACCAAACATAACCATGAATTAATACATTGCTGAATAAATGTTTATATAGACGGATACTGAGTAGATAGACAAAGAAATAAAATGTAACCTATGACACTCCTACTGCATTTGGCAAAACTTTTCAGTATCCGTTCGGATATTGCCAGCGCTTTTATGTTTGACAATATAGTATTGCAAAGTTTCTCGAATTTTCTTGATTTACTCACATCCGCGACCCTCTCTTTGGATGATGCGGGAGAAAGTGTTCAAAATGTATCTATTGATAATGTCAGTGCATCACTAAAAGAATTAAAATAAAGTACAAATAAATCTCAGAGGGCGATTTGGTATTCAGCGAGTGACATCATGAATATCAGGTTCGTCCATTTTTTTGAGAAGATGAAAATGAATGAAGATCACTATTATACGCTGCAATATAGAATTGAGTGTAACTGGTAATTATCGGTACTTGAAAAACATAGATAACCCGGCGGAAATATGAATGGACAAATGAAAATGGAACATATACAACATAATAATATACATAAATAGATTGTAAATGCCTTGAAGCGAGACTATGATGAAAACGCATAAGCCAACGATAACAACAACAACAGTCAGAATGTCAACGATGTGTCGGCTATCTTCTCGCCACTGGCGAGTGGCTGATATTTGAATACGGCGAGTATTAGGTTGATTCTCGGATCAAGTGCCAGCGTATCAGTTTGGTGCGACACCTCGTTTGAAGATGCCGCCCCCTGTCGGCTGATATGTTTGGTCGCCGAGGCCGCCTTTTTGGCGGGTCGCTGCGGAGGAGAAAGCAAAGGTGTAGTATAGGTGTGGATTGCGTAATCACTTTCCATCGCGATGGAAATCGACACTGAAGTGTTTATGCGGTCCATGTCAACATGCATTTACAAACGAGATTTACAAACGAGATTTGCAAACGAGATTTGTAAACAAGTTAAAGAGATTGAAATACGGAGAACACTATTAGCTCAGCGGTGAAAGATGAAAGGAAACTTGATCAAACGTATATAGTTCCTATGTGCGAAGTGCTGTATAGTATGTACATGCGCTAAAATGGCTTTTCTGAGAAATCACGCCCTTGAACCAATATTCAGAGAAAGGATTTTAAGCTCCAAATACTATTATTACATCAGGATTTATTAAGGTTATGTGGAATACACAAAACATACAACTTCTGCAAAATTTACTCAAAGTATTCGTTTAACACTGCGTTTAATTCATTGCTCCATTATCGTCATAAAAGACATAACTCTCATGCATCATCTTCAGTTAGTCTTTCTCTTTATTACAACAAGAAGGACAGTTAAAACAATATTAAAGAGTTTGATTGCAAAAGGTGTTAACCGCCATTCATAGAAAATAGAAGTAAGTTAGAAGTAAGTCTATCATCGGATAAAGCAAAACAGGCGAACTTTTTTTCTAAAGTTTATGACACCTGAGCGACTTTAACGTAAAAGAACGGCACTCTTTAATGAAAAGTCGATTAATATCAAGACCAACAGCTACCGACAATGACCCAAAGTGTAAAGAACAGCTAGAATATCATACTTGAAGAAAGAAATCACTTTCCTTTACTCCCTCTTCCAAAGAAAGAGAAGTTCTTTTTTGAAATTCTGCCTCAGTTATGTTTGATTGCCAGAGCTTTAGTCCCAAACCGAGACTGTTCAAGTTTCTACATGACACGTAGTCGAACTCAGCAGATATTATAATCATTTCCTCTAAGTCTGACGTGCAGAAATTTGGAAGGTTTTCATCAGTGTGCTGTGGCGTTCAAGGTTTTGAAGGCGGTGGTAATCCCAATCTTTCCTTCTAGATTCTGATATCAATATTTGTTTTGTAGACGACAAACCAGGTTCTCCAAGGAATGAATTTAACAGTATCTTGGAGTAGTCTTAAAGGGATGGTATAGTATTGGTTGAGACGAGGATTGGGCTTTTGCCTTTTTGCAAGATAAGAAAAAACATCTTATGAAATAGTCAAGAGCATACCATTCTAGGAGGAATTCAAAGTTTATTTGATTAGTGATTTGAGTTATGGAGTGGCTTAGACAGCCAAAAAACAAAATTAAACCAAGCGATCGTAATAAAAAGTGAGTCTCACCTTTTATTAGGATCGCTCTGTTTTGGATATCTCAGTCATTTCAAAACCAATTTTCATCAAATAAACGTCAAATTTTCCTTGGAATTACATGCTCTTTCACATTCATTTCATAAGAGATTTCTAATAATTTCACCAAGAAACGATATAAACCTGAAGTTAGGTCTTAACCAAAACTAGAGAGGCACTCTGAGAGCGCAGACCTCCGCCAAGCATGCAGCTCATTTCCACCACTGATCTTGTTCTTCCATAGAGATATCAGTGATTTCCACCAATACGTACGTTGTACTTATAGCATTGAGTGCTGAAAGTCGCCAGATTTCCCAATATAGAAAGCCTTTGTTACGTCATAAACCCTGTGCTGTACGGTGAGCCTCGCCCTAGCAGAAATTATATTTTGGATCAAAAATTTATCCTCTGATGATTGGTTGAAAGAGCCTCACGTGATTAAAGGTATTTTCAGCTATTTCCGAAAGTTGACACTCCATAAAGTAAAATTTGCAAAATGACGTCACTTCCGTGACGACATTTTGCAAATAGTATACTTTTTGCAAAATGATGTCACAAAGCAATTCTGAAATCGTGCGCAGCTTTGCACCATCAGTCTGTGAAAGGTAACAATTTCTAACAAAACAATTGTGACGCCACAAAGCAATTTTGACATTGCGCACTGCTCGTACCGTCACTCTGAAAATATATCAATTTCTATGCGCACGGTTCTTACCGTCACTCTGAAAATGTACCAATTCCTAACAAAACGATTGTGACGTCATATATAAAAACAATACTGACATTGCGTAAATTGCTTCGCACCGTGCGTCGCGTCGCGCTTGTCAAATGTAACAATTTTTAACAACAACAGTTCTGCATCGTACGCTGCTAGCTAGCTGCAAGGATCCCTTCACAACATTGCATCCACCATGACTTCTGGCTTTCCATTTCCTTCATTTTCCTTTCTTCTGTTTGTAGTTTTGATCCAAAATATAAAACAAATATACTTTACCTAATTTCGAGTTTCTTGTTCAAACTATAGGCCTCGGTGACTCCAAAAGAACTATTCACTTCGGGGCTGCGCCCCTCAGTGAATAAAAACTAAAAAACAGGACATTTTTCTCAGCAAGTCACACTCCCCTCGCAAGCAATAGTGGTATCCACACCGTCGCTGGGTTCGTATGGTACTGCGCGCCTACGTGAAAATCCTGTAGATATAATTTGTCGACATCGACGACCAGGGGGAACTATTTGACGTGACCTTGACGTACCCCAGTGTCGCAACCATAGTCGCAACTCTCTCTATCAACCCGCTCTGGGTATACGTATTTGCTGCCCTCTTATGACAATCATCATTACATGTCCTGCGCACTCGCTCTGTGTGATTTATATGTGGTTTAATTTTTCGCGTGTCCCGCTGCACTCTCAGACATCGCCGTCATCAAAACTCAAGTGGGAGTTAGATCAACTATCTGGTCCATGTATAACTACAGAATAATTACCTCCGCCAAGGGGGGAGGTTATGTTTTCGTTACCGTTGGTTTGTGTGTTTGTGTGTTCGTTAGTTAGTTAGTTAGTTAGTTAGTTAGATAGTTAGTTTTTTTCCAGCGGATCGGTTTTTTTTTTCTTCTTTCTTTAAGGCAGAAATTACTAATCAGTCACAGACTTCTCACATCATTCACTAAGGCTGCAGCCACTTATGGGCTTCCATCACTGGTCAGAATATATGACTTTGGAGGTGAATGATGATGGGTGATGGAAGTTGTGAGAGAACCTCGGTAGGAAAGTTCCGTAGGGGGTAAAGTACCCAAAATCAGCGGATTGAGAGATCATGGGTAGACATGTGGTGTGGTGCCACAAACCTGTGCTATGGTTTGTTTGTATTTCTGGAAGCAGAAGGATAGTGAAGCTCCTTGGATGTAGATAATGTTGTACAGATTTCGGCACTACATTATACAACTTCCTACCTATAGGATCAATGACGACTTAACATTATTCGTGGGTCAGTGGAATAACCACAGTCTGCAGACGAAGGGATCGAAGCAGATCACCATTACATTATTATCTGTGCAACACGTCTTGACGCTGCAAGGCAGCAAACTTACAGCAATTCAGGATATGTTTGCAGAGTCTGCACATCAAGAGCTGCCTCCAGCACCAGAAGGCTTGTATCTTAAAAATCCTGTGGAGGTTCCCCCTGTTGAATGTCCCATTATTGAACACCAACTTAAACAGCTGAGGGAGTTGGTAGAACTCCTTGGAAGTTTTATGCCCGGACCTTTGATTTTGTTCATAACTTGTAGATCATTTATATGTGGTTGTTACAACTCACAGCTTTGCGTTTATCTCGCTTCAAAAGGCTCCTAGAAACAGGTTTCTGAAAACCTGTTTCGAAAAGCTCAAATTTGCGGCTTTCGAAAAGGCTCTCCGAAAGGGCTTTCAAAACAGCTTTGCGTTTATCAACTCGTAAAAATTCCTTGAAAACTGTTTGGAAAACCTCGTATCCGGGTAATTACCCCAGAGGGCAATTACCCCCCGGCCAAATACTGGTTAGTGGTAAGGTTAGAGTAAAGATTAGGGTTAGGGTTAGGTTTAGGGTTAGGAGTTTGGAATAGGGTTAGGGTTAGGTTCAGGATTAGGATTAGGATTAGGGCCAGGGAAAGGGTGCGGGGTAATTGCCCAGGGGGTAATTGCCCTAGACCCCCGCAAACCTGTTTCTGCCGAGAAAAAGAGTTGATAAACGCACCCTTATACACAGGCAATTGTCCAAGTGTACACTTTTGAACTCAAAATGGCGCTAAATATAATTATGAAATATTAAATGTATGATAACTCAGAATTTTGCACTTTTTAGACTTGACGAGTTTGTGTGGTTGTTAATAAAAAAAAAAACTACATTTGTGCAATATCTCATTTAGTTGCCACATGGGGGTCACAACAAGCAAAAATTAGTGCTCTTTTTCTTTTTGCATCTCGGTCTATTGTATGGAAAATACTCCACCGCGGGCAGTTTTAGACCAGGCTCAAAAGGTGGAAGTGCGAAAAGTGCCACATGCAAAAAGGTGTTCAGCCTTTTTATTTGTGAAATACTTATAGAATATAGGCAACAATATTGTTTTTTAACTTTGTTTGTTATAATTCTATTCAACGATGTATGCGATCATGCATTCTTTTTAAATTTGTATAGAAAACATACAACATTTCAAATGTTGCGACTTCCCCAGAGGCTCATTGTTTACCCTCCAGAAGAGAGGAAAGAACTGATGCAGTCAAAAGACATGGTTAGGCTCCTTGAAATAGAAATCGATGACCCGAGAAGGACTGGGTGGGGTGTCAATTAGTGAAGCAGTTTTTTTGACACACACCAAACTTGCGCTTTTCACACGGACAAAGACTTTTCTTTTTTTTTCTTTTTTTTCAGATAAAGTGGTTTTTATTTCCCACATTGGCGAGAGAATGGAGCAGCCTATGCAGTGTAAACTTCCGTACTGCTGACACTACACTATTAAAGTTGTTTACTGATCGAGAGCCCCTACCAAACTACCGTCTTTGCAATGGACTATGGAATTGATGAATAACCCTATTCAGTACACCACCCTCAATGTCGTTATGAATGATGTTCATGTTGAATTTTGCAGACTGTTTTTTTAAGATTCCTTATATCAAATGATTTAGCAATTTCTTGAGTCAGGAAACTGTATATCGTATTTTTCTCGCTCCTTGATTTCAAAAATAGATGGAGATGGTGCAGTGGCAAAGCTAGCTATAATGTCACTCCCATACTGGGTATGCTCACAGTGACGAAAAATAGCAAGTTTATTACTCTTCATCATAATAGCGTGTCTTTTCCTACCTGCGCGGAGAGCCAGCTAAAATTTATTAGCCATCAGCTGGAAGCGCGTTGCACTCAACATCCTAAACTGGTCATCGTACGAACAAATATTATTTATTATAATAAGAAGAACAGGAATAAGAATAATAATGATATTTATAACAATGACGATGATAGCAACAATAATAATGATGATCACAATAGCGATAATAACAATAATGATAATAGAAACAATGATAACAAGGTATAGTTTACTGATATGCCTGATGTCACGTATAATATAGATATGAGATGTTGATAATACTATAGCAAAGGGCCTGTACAGTGCCGTAGATTATAGATATTAAATGGGAATCTTGAGCATCACTTCTATCACAAATCTGCACTTTGCGAAATATAGACTGGTAAAGCATTCTGCTTGTCTGTCAAATGTTTTTGTGAAAGCATTCAAAGGGGAGACAGGAGCTTCACCAAACACACTGTATCAGAAACACTTCACTCCTCACCCGACGAATAAAATAAAAGAGACAGAAAATCGTCTTCATAAAAAAATGATGATAATAAAGGTAATGGACTGACTTCTTTTTTTTTAGTACGATGTTATGAGTGATGAAATGTTCATTGCAACTCCTTTCACAAAAGATCTCAAGTATAAAATAGATAAAAATGGAGGAAACACCCCTGATCGTACACTTCGTGAACAGTTGCGAAACTGCGATTTGTTTGCTTTTGTTTGGTTTTGTTTTTTACGTGGGGGGTTGGATGGCGGAAAATCTGTGTCTATCGTGATTCCATTTCTGGACCACCTAGAGAATGGTTTAGCCATCTATGTATTTACATGTATTGTTGATCCGCATTAAATTCATCTTTAAGTGCATAGTAACATAAGATTAAGGGGAGGATGGGGGGGGGGGGGGGGTATGACCCTCTTTGCACCCCAAGCTGATGATAATGATAAGTATATCATGATAATAGCCTAATACTATCGGTACTACGAAAAAAAGGAGGTGAATGAAAATGAAAATAAGAATGATATATATTTGAATAATTGCACTGTAGGTTACAATGAGCTACCACTCAGCCATCCTTAATCCGCACCTCTCAAAAAAGGGGTAATAACGTCTCAACTTTTGAAAGATTGAAAGGCTCGCTTTTTGAGATTTAACACAATATCATGTAAAGCAAAGTGATTATAATTTCATAGTGACTTTACGAAAGGTCAGTTTTCGCATCATGTGTTATACATCAGGAGAACGGGACCGCAGACACTCAGTACCCCTGCCATCCATTACCATAGGACACACTGCTAATTCGGAATGAAAATAGAAATACACTTAAAATGTGCATCAGCAAAATGATTGTGAATATCTTGTAATCCAAATAATTATAAAAAATGTCCTACATCAATTACAAATCGGGAGAACGGGACCGCGGACGCGCATACACCCTATACCATCAGGGGCGGATCCAGGGAGGACCGCAACCGGCGCACGCCCTCCGCCCCCATTCATTTTTTGTTGAAACAAAAGATAAAAAAAAAAAAATGGGGGGAGGGGTGTGTGCGCCCCCTTTTAATTTTGTAAACGCGCCCCCTCTTTACGGAATTCCTGGATCCGCCCCTGACCATGAATTATTATGGGATACATCGCCAATTAGACGTGAAAAGAGAAACATACCCTTAAAATCTGTTTCAATATATCATAAACATTTTGTAACTTAAAGAATTAAACATAAAGTTGTCCCACACAGATCTTGTCAACATCCCAACATGTCGTCTCGGCTGCGATAGTGAGTTGTCTATCTGCCCCCGGGGAGAAGCTGTCGTGTGGCCGAGATGTCCAGATGGTGTTAGACTGCGCGCCGTGGAGTTTTGAACACTTCTGCAGGATTACGGAGATTTGACTGTAACGGGAATTCCGATTGGACAGTCATGCACGGGCCAACAGAAAACTGCGCATACGTATGCTTAGAGCGTACGGTTGTTTTGAGCGTACGTACGGTAGTTTAAAGATAATAGTGAGGTTCACACCTAGATCCCTTTACCTTAAAGGGTGTGTACAGTTCTGGTCGAGGTGAAGATTTAGCTTTTAATATTTTGTGAGATATTCAGAAACCACTCTATGAGATGTCGTAAGAGCATGCAGTTCTAAGGGGTATCAAAAGTTTATTCGATGAAAATCGGTTTTGAAATGGCTTAGATATCCAAAAACAAGGTGAAACAAAGAGATACTAATAAAGTTGGGGCATGTCGCCTTTTATTATTATCACTTTTTTAGATATCTCAGCCATTTGAAAACCAATTTTCATAAAATAAACGTTGAACCCTTCTTAAAATTACATGCTCTTTGATATTTCATAAGAGGCTTTTCATTATCTCACTTAGGAATGTTCAAAACATGAACCCCTACCTCAACCACTACTGTACAGTCCCTTTAAGGTTTTCAAAACTACGAGGTTTTGTAAACTACGAGGCACTAAACTCCAAGTTAGCGTAGATGTAGACGCATGTAGTTTTGAAAACCACGACAAAACCTTGAGGCGAAGACACCACGACAACACCATAATTCTTAGGGTTTTGTCGTAGTTTCGTTGTGTGTAGTTTCGTCCGTGACTTACAACACCGCTAAAACAGTCGTAAATCGGTATTCTGAAAACTGTTTTAGCGGTGTTGTAAGTCTTGAAAGCCACGCCCAACCAAATGATCATATCCAATAGGAAATATTGTTAGAAGTTGCATCTAAGACATTTTGACGGAGAGTTGATGCGGTAGGGGGAATTTTATTCGAAATTTTGTTTAAAGAATAATAAGATATTTGGCGTTCATGGGAGAAATTAAATTAAAAAATCTAAATTTCATGGTTTATGAGACGCTTCTAGATCAAACTAAGGCCTTGCAATGTCATATATGTTATCATTGTTATCATTATCTCCGTATCTAAACTATGGCATTTTAGCTTGGGGGGAAATGCCTCATTAACATTACTCAACAGGATTTTATTATTGCAGAAAAAGGTTCTTAGAATCATAAACCATATGTGTATTTACGCACACACTCGTGATTTGTTTATTCAGAATAAAATCCTTGAAATCACTGATGTATGTCAGATGCAACTTGGTCAATTCATGTACAAGCTCCATGACAATGATCTTCCATCAGTTTTTTTATTCAAAGTTTTTTGTTAATAACTCCGTACAGTCATGTTAAGTTTCCTACGAGACAATCTGCCTGTATCCATCTACCTTTAAAACGACCCAAGATGTGGAACCCCCTTCCTACTGAAATGAAACATTCAATCAGTATTGGCAAATTTAAATTCAAATTAAAAAAAAAATAGTCGTTACTGAAACTTGATACTACAGACAACCTTCCTCTAAAATCAGTGATTGTTTCCAATTCTCATATGCGGATCTCATTACACAAGCTATAAAATATACTAACATACTGTATGCTCGCTGGCTTCCTCGTCTCGTGACCCTTTGTTGTTTATTTGTTCGGGTTTGCATATGAAGATGTTCCTGTATTAGCGTGTGTTAATTTGTTTGAATGTGTGTGTCTGTGTATCTGTGTGTGTCGTCTGGTCCCATTGCTTTACTTGTACCTCTTCCTCTTATCTCTTCTGAATCGTAATGCCCACTCGATCGTTTATTCGAATCTATACGCACATGTGCATAGACTCCCCCCCCCTTTTTTTT